>NC_142841.1:17575757-17878787 GCF_061612785.1 Hesperophylax consimilis | reverse complement strand
TTACAATCCACATACATTAGCTTGGTACACATAGTGCACACAATGCATGTAAACCATTCTCAACTAATAATCAAGCCGTCAGAAGGGCAAAATAAAGTGTATACATAGACATATGAATATTAGTAGACCTGCCCTAAGTGATTAAAAGCGTATTATCCCCACTCCCCATACCGGTTCCATTGGAGCCGGCTGGGCTCGCGTATGGCCTCAAGTGAAATTTGAAAACGTGACGTCATTATTCTTGTGCGAACTATGGTCGAGGCATCATCGGTTCATTTTACGAAATAACACGGCAAAATGTTGACTTGTACTATGAAAACTTGCAAAAATAGATGTGAAAAAGAGAATAAACCCAATTGTCGTATTACATTCCATATATAAGCATTATTTTACTTTATTTTAAGCATATTCACATCGTATAATATAGATCAGTTTTAGAAACATATACTATCACATCGAGAAACGTCTGGACGCGAAACACAAAGCTGGTTGGTTGCTGGGAATTAAATACTTAAACGAAATATTCGACTCTGAAAATAGAACCGAATTTTTTTGCCAAATTTGGACTTCGCAAATTTGTTCATAACGTGGCGAGTAATTTGCGCTCCCATGTAAAAATGTCTATTCATTAAAAAGCAGATTTTACTTTTAAGAAGTAAATGGTGATATTATAATGCGAGATGCCTATTTACTGTCAGATTGATTTATTGACGAATCACAGTCAGTCTTACGCCCTTCGTTCTTCAACAGTTGATTTTACCCCTCGCCATTATATTCTCGTCTATTAATTCCTATGTCTGTGAGTGTATATCATTTGCGACTATAATAATGTATTCGGACATTGCCATTAATGTTCAGCAATTTCTTGATTCGCTATCTTCCTGATTTTCTTCATTATGAATTGATTTTCGCGTCAAGTGTCAAATGTTATTTTCAGAGTTTCGTCCTCTTCCGGGTCAGATTTTACCCATCTATAACCAAAAGACAATAAAACTAGCATTATAGTTGAAGTATTATGTAAAGTTTACTGCTCTATGTTTACAAAATACAAAAAATGTTCGAAGTTTTTTTGTTGTTTGGGTTCATATTAAAAGAATATTTTCTTATGTCTAGTATAAAAAAATCACGATAAAAGATTTTCCTACTTCTATCTACAAAGAAACGTAAAGTGATTTTATCTTTCGACACGTCCTAATTTTAGTTTTGTGTTTATAAGATTTTATTAGAAAAAATAGTTAATGTGTCTATATCAATAAAAGTGTGTATCCTTGTACACCTGTTTTTTTTGTGGGAATATCCTTATTATCGACATTATTTATCACTTGGTTATTTCAATAAATTTAAATACAAATAAAAAAATTATCCAATGTTAACACTACATAATTGAATTCGGGTCTTATTAGAGCGTTTACGTCGTTGAAAATGTACTTTTCTGATTGCATAAAATTTTCTTTTCCTTTCCTAAACAAGCTCATTAAAGAACATGAATATGTATTATTAAAATGAATACCGGAAAGTCCAATTATGTCCTGTGCCGTACTTCTAAACAATAAACAGTGTTAATCTCAAGTGACCTACTAGGTAAGTATGGTACTGTATAAGTGTATATTATCTGCCTGTACAAAAGAATAAAAAAAATATTAATAAAAACATATGTACGAGTAGATTTGCAGAAATTTATTACATATTTGTACAGCGCCATTGAGACGAATTTGCACAAGAACGGCGCTATACAATTTATCCAAAAATTATTATTATTTTTCTAGTTAAATGTTCAATAAAAATAAAAGTTAAAACAAAGTAATTTCAATTAGTTCATTAAAATGGTGCTACAAAGGTTTATGTAATGCATTTTCGTCTACAACAAAGAAATTTTATATTTTAGCTATATTCATAATAGCCATATTATATTTTTATTTGATATATTATAGCTCGTGGAAACCGTGTCATCATTCTTTCCACCATCAAATGGGTTTAGTAGAAAGTTTATAATCTTATCTAATGTAGTGGTAGTGGTAGTCTTCGATATCGTTTCATTTAACGCCCTTCGCAGCTCGTTACGAAGCTGCAACATAACTTCCATTAGACTTGGGAAATATGACAGCGATGCGTTGGCAAATTTTGGCACGGATTTCGATTCGTTTGGATTTTCTTTGGCACAGCGATGACGTTGCAAGCATTTCGGCATTGGCACGCTTCGGCGCGGAGCTTTCGACTTATGGACATTGTTATGGTTTTTGTTTTTGAACGGAACAATTCGCAAAGTGACAAGTGGATGAGCAATTATTTCTGATGGAAAAGCTTTATTTCACAGGGAATTTATAATATTTACGATGTGTTCGATTTGGATATTGTATTATGCATGAAATTCACCACAGCCCTTCTTCGCTATTCATTTTTATTTGATCACCGCTCCATAAGTAAAAGCACAGTGTCTTTCTTGAGAGTTTCGAAGAAGACACTGTGTTTTTACTTATCACGGTAGAATATCTAAATTTTATTTTTTCGTTATTAAAGGAATTGAGGACAGGAAGGATTCAAAGAAGATATGAGTTAACTGTTCAATTTTGATATATTTTAATAATTTTAAAGCGTTTGATAAAAAATAATGTATTTAAATTATTTTAATTAGTAAGTTTATTTTTATAAATATTTTCACAATTGAATATAAGTAACACAAAAAACAATGATTATTATGAAAGAGTTAAGTAAATACAAAATGAAACAAATTAAATATAACAAAAATTTAAATAAATTTTTATAACATATAAACGGTGTCCGGAAACTCGTAGTACAAGCGGGAAACTGGAGAATCTACACCACATGGGGAACCCAAATAAACATAAAGTTTTTTGATTTGAGCATTTTCACAAAAAAAAAAAAAAACAAAAAAAAATATTTTTCGGCTATTTTAGGGTTAAAGTTTTTTCTGGTGTTTAGGGTTGAACAACAGATGTTTTAACCCTGCAGAACAGAAACATTTTATGATTACACCGGATTAAATGAAGGGTGATTTCAAAATAATGCTTCAAATCCGAGTTTCTTCATTTGTTTTACTTTCAAATAGTTTTAATTAGTTGGGTACTTTGATCTTCAGTAATAATTTATAAGAATTTGATTAAAAAAAAAAAAAAAAAAAATCAACTTCTAACTCGATTTACTCGATAACGAAAGCTCAAATAAAAAAAAAAATACTACAAAATCGACTCCAAATGTGATGTAGATTCACCAGTTTCCCGCTTGTACTACGAGTTTCCGAACACCCTGTATAAAGTTGCAATAAAAAAGTTTAAAAAAAAATTAAATCTTATTATCATTGCATCATTAGTTCGTACCATGTTCAATAATAGAGAGAAACAAAAAATAAATTAAACCTATATGTTTTAGAAATTTAGTAAAAAATAACGCAATGAAAAGTAAAGATTTACAAGTGATCACTAAGTGAAGGTAATACATAAAAGAAAGTACTTACCTATTTATAAAAATAAATCTGATCAGCCAACTAAAATGAGCTTAAAGATTTTTTAATCGCTTTAACGTTGAACTCCCAATGATTTGAACCATGAACCGCCACTGTATTTGTACATTATTTGTTTAGTGTTCCCAGAAATATAAACTATTCATATTATTATCCGAGTATGAAACCCCTTGTGTGAAACCTGCATTATAGAAATGTCAGTTGGTAATGGCTTCCCATGTTTAATGAGAGTAAATGCAAATACCAGTATTATATTCGGAACTTGGTGCAATATTATTAGAATAATCTAATAAACAGTAAAAGCTGAATCGTTTTAAACCACAGTTTCTAAAATGTGAATTTAAACATCCAGTATTATCACACAGAACTAACCAGAAGGATACATTTCTTTTTACATTTATAAGAGGAACGCAGTCACGGCATGTTTGAAATAAAACTTAATATTCTATGAAAGTACAAAATACCCAATCAAACTGAATGATCTTTTTTATTCCTGAGGTTTGGTAAATGATCGTCGGTGAAAAACTTCATATCACTGACATTTTACTTATGAAATTACACGATGTAAAGTGTGCGTTGTATTATTCTATAATCAACTGATAGTTTGTCGACCAAGATGATTAGCTATTTAATCTTGAGGGTCCTTGTCATTGTTCGTCAGTTGATACAGCATCCTAAGCAAACACTTTGATTTCGACCTTCGAGTATTTCATCTTGTACACAAGAAAATCGTAGGTTTTGCAGCAAAAAGTCATAAGGATACGTAAAATATATTTTTGAGCTTTTCAAATATGTTTGCTAATGCAAAAACAGATATTTTTTTTCATTCATATACCTAACTACCATTCTTTACACATCTGCTATGATGATAAACACTGTTACGCTGTTCGAAACGTCGGTTAAAGACGGAGTAGCGCAATAGGCGTAGTACCCAAAAATAAATCACGATAAAACAACTAACCTCGATAAAACTGTCAACTAGTTTTAGAAGAAGCTTTTCTTCGTTGGGGTATGACTTAAATTGACAACAGACACAGAAATATTTGGTGTCCCATCACGGATAGAGTAGGAAGTAATACCTACAGGTACAAACAAACCATGTAAATAATGGTTTTTGAAACACTTATATCGAAGATATTAAGGAGAATATTACTTAATTTTGTCTGAATTTTACTAATTAAGTCATTCAGCAATTCCTGGATTTTCGATTGAATATATTTAGATTGATTATCTTCATATAAATGTTGAAAATTGTTGTTTATATTTAATTTGTTTCTAATAAATAAAAACACCGTTTAAAATATAAGTTTCATTTCTCGATAATTTTAGATGATGGCCAAGAACACCCTTGAAGGGTGAGAGCCAGAAATAAGGGGAAAAAATATACAAGTTATCTGTAGGTTATTCATGCCTTTTCATGAAATGTGAAAATTCAGATCTCTAAAACGAACACAATTTTAATTGCTAAAAAGTTTCTAGACGTCTTCAGACTGAAACTGGATGTCTATAGTTAAAGATCAAACAATCTTTTTACTTTGACAAACTTGAAACAAAGAAACATTAAGAAAATTAAAAGAACTGCTTTCTTGCCTTCCTTAGCTAGTTCGAAATGCAGCATTGAATTGTGGGACGGAAGAATGAAGTTTAGTTTTACTTCTTTCAAAAGTTGAAATCTATTTGGTATAAACCTACTTTTAACGGTTGTAAAAATTAATCAGTTTTATCAGCGCTTTAGTAGAATATTTAATATAATTTCTTATAAAAAAAAAACTTAAAAACTAAAAAAAATTTTTTCGAGTTTCAATTGTAATTTTTTATCATTTACTGACAGCTCACAATGGAGGTAGAAATTAACCGTAAAACTAAGTTTTAGATAAGCGCTATTCTCAATAGACGATAGATACATAGCATTTTTCATTTAATAAATAACAGAAAAGTTATTACCACAAAAAAAAACATTTGGTATGATTGAATAAGTGACGATTAAGCATTAAATTACAATTTAATTTTTGGTTTTGATATTAACAATTTACAAAATATATTTTTTAAATTCCATCTTCTATAAATTCAAAAGGAGTCAATGTGAACTTTTAAACGCTTATAACTGCCCTACGAGTACGTGGCCCGTTTACTTGGGTGCATTACACAAGAATTATTATGCGAAGGTATATAAAAAAACCATTCCAATAAAGGACTAACCAGAAGTTATAATTCTATGAAAAATTACTTAGGTAATTTTATTTTATTCTACGAGGAAATATTCTCCCAGTTTCTGAAAATAAGTCTTGTTAGTTAAGCGCAATATTAATTGGAAAAACTCTAAACACATTGTGACGGATTGAAACTATATACCCCGTGAGAAATATTTAGAATAGAACGAGACCTGACTTTTTGATTAGCGTCTGGTTCTCGACAGAGAGACGCACGGGGAGCATTTCTTCGCCCGAGAGGCCCGACAGTATTCCGGGGACAGTTCTAGTGACGCACATAGCGGCGAGGAGCTAAACGGGTTGGTGAACGGCTCGGGTATGTGGATTATCACATTTATTTATTTATATTTTACATGTATATTTACAGAATAAAAATATCCATTAACAAAGATACATTATACAATCATAATTGCCTAATTAGCAATTTAAATTTAGTGATGCGCAGGTGGAAAATGTCGATGTCAGAGGCTAGTGAGTTAAGAAGGCCTATCATTCTTCCGAGAGGCATTGCTGATGGTAAGTTAGTCCTACATCTCGGAAGAATGAATGGTTTGTGTCTACGCGCTCTTGCGAAGTTATCAGGGACGTAAAATAAAATTTTATTCAAAATTTCTGGATTGTTGATGTGACCGTTCAACAAGTTATAGGACATCATCAGCAACGCAGCTTTCCGCCTGTTGACAAGACTATCGATACCTAGCATTCCGGAAAGGAAGGCTGATGGGTATAAATAGGGATAGTACCCGAAGTCTCTAAGATAAAGATAACGTAGAAACTTCTTTTGTACTTTCTCTACCATAGAAGTGTACGTTGCATCCCCTGGTCCCCATATTATTGAGCCACTTTCCAAAATACTACGTACTAGGCTAAAATATAGCAAGCGAACCACGTCATGTACTCATCTACATTACTTTGTTTTCAAAATGAATTACTGAATAATATTTTATTTTTTCTAACGAAGTAACTCTTCGTTAGAAAAAAAAATATTAATGGGTGCCAGTTTCTTACTAGAAACTGGCACCCATTGCACATTAATGCTTTAATTTAAGAAATTATGGCATCTACAAGCTTAAATGATGGCCTAATTTTTTACATAGGTAACTGCTAGAAATATTCAAACGAGGGTGGTTGAACATTTGAATAGCTTAGATGTTTCAGACTTCGCAATACACCTAGTAGATAAAGATCACTATTTTAATAAATCTTCGGGTATAGATGTGCTGACCAGAAATGGGATAGATTTACGTTTGAAGAATCTAGAAGCACTGGAAATAAAAAAATCCACAAAAATAAATAAAACCAATTTACTAAATAAACAATTATCAAATAGCCCCATTTTATACATATTCCCTTCCTATCAACCTACTTTCACCCCTACCTCCCCTCGCCCACCACCAAAGTTGATGTTCTGTCTCCGTCTTGTATCTTACCTATAAATACACTGAAACACTGTTATTGATTTAATATGTTTTTATATAACCCTGATGAAGATTCAGGGTGAACCGAAACCGGTTCGTTTTATATATTAAAAATATATACAATAAAGTGGTATTAGAAACAAAGCAACTTTATTCTAATTAGTATAAATAATTTATCGTTCACTTTGATATGGATTTACCAATGCTAGAATAAAGCTTACATTGACTAGCTATATTAAATATCGCGTGATTATTTATTAATTGCTTCATAATAATTATTTTTATATTATTGCTTTGTCCCCAAAACGAGACAAAAATTAATCTTTGTTTCATTCTCAAAAATTTTTCGATATTCTGAGAGATAAAAAATCTCTTTCATACAAATTTTCCAAAAAACAATAAATCCAATCTTAATTCCAGGGTCTGCTGCCGATACCACTACGCGCGTGGCTTTTAAACCGAACCGTATCTGAAAGACATAAAAAAATCGGTAAGCTTTTATGTGGATTACTCTTTCAGATATAAAACATTTTTACAAACTTTGATGATCAAGCTTTATAGTGGAGATGTTTTATGGATTAAGTAGTACTTTCTTGATAAGGTTTTACGTTACCTGTATGCTGTTGTTATTTTTGTAACGACGGAGATAGTGTATTTTTTGGTATTTCGTTTCGATACATCGGTAAAAAAATACTACTCCCCTTTCTGTTAAATAAAAATTGAAAAAAATATTTGTTATTTTTTTTTTCTTAATAAAAAAGAGATTACCAACTACGATAGATGATATAGTACAGGGGTGCTCAAACTTGAACTGCTGGCGATCTACCTCAATGTTATTAGATTCCGATAGATCGACTCTGAGAGGCTGCAAGTATGTGTGATGCAGGATTGTCGTCTATGTAGGTAGGGTGTATCGTGGCGCAGGTATAAGTGTATGTATAGGGACGTTGCATAATTGCATGGCCACGAATCCACATAGAATTTGGAGGAACGACATCGAGAAATTAGTTTGCAATATGCATTTTTTTTAGTCAAGGTAGGTGGAGGTCTGCACTAAAAATTCAATGAAAAAACTTATATTTATTCAAAATTGCAAGTTTATTGGTTCTTACAAAAAACAAACGAGTTCTAGTTTCTAAACTTAACTAAATAATGACTTTGGATGTTGAAGCGTGGCACTGCATGTCCTCAGCATACTTTTCATACGATGGCACGTAATTACCGAGTGCTAATCGCAAGCACGATGACATATGTTCGTCAGTTTGTCGATTTCGATATTTTGACTTAATTATCTTCATTTCAGAAAATGCAGACTCGCACAAGTAAGTTGACCCAAACATTGCCGTCAACTGAAGGGCGATTTGCATTAGATTCAGATATTTATCTTCAGATATAAAATAACAGAATTTTGTATTAGATGCTGTGGCTTTGAGATGTATATCTGATATTATCTGCAATACTTACCTCATTTTCAACAGAAGATGAGTCCATGTTAAACTGACTTGCTATTTTAGTAGCAGATTCCTCAATGTTTTTACACGAAAAAGGGTAACTCATAAAAGATGCGATATTTGCCAATTTACTGAAATCATAAAAACGTCTTTCGAATTCACCCAAAATATTTGATAATTCTCCCTCAAAATATCAAAAGTTCAACTGAGGAATCCTTGCTTTCAAAGACGGAAAATGTTTAAGATCCTTTTTTTCAGTTGATCTATCATAAGTTGCAATTTACTTTTGAATGCGTTTATTGCGCTAATCATCTCAATAATACTTTTTCCTTTACCTTGAAGCTCCAAGTTTATGGTGTTTAAATGCATTGTAATTAATATCTGTCAAAAAAGCTAAATCAGTCAGCCATTTTCCGTTTTTCAGCATCTGAGTGTCATCACCTCTTTCGTCCAGAAAAGTTATTATTTCGGGCAATAATTCTTGAAATCTTTCTAGGAATTTTCCGCGACTCAACCACCTGAAGTCCGTATGAAGAACTAAATCAGTGTGTTCATCGAATTCACTATCTTCTAACTGTAATTTTAAGAGCCGTCGTTGCAAGCTACGGCACGGATGAAATTCACAATTTTTATTTAATTAAATAGTCGGTGCGTGTTGAATGCGTATTCCTGTGAAGTGTGTAAAAATATTCAGGTTTAATGAACTTTTAATTTTCCAAATTGAAATCGATAAATATAAATCATGTCGGACAACCGATAAAGTAGGTACCAACCACAGACATAGGAATTAATAGACGAGAAGATAATGGCGAGGGGTAAAATCAACTGTTGAAGAACGAAGGGCGTAAGGCTGACTGTGATTCGTCAATAAATCAATCTGACAGTAAATAGGCATCTCGCATTATAATATCACCATTTACTTCTTAAAAGTAAAATCTGCTTTTGAATGAATAGACATTTTTACATGGGAGCGCAAATTACTCGCCACGTTATGAACAAATTTGCGAAGTCCAAATTCGGCAAAAAAATTCGGTTCTATTTTCAGAGTCGAATATTTCGTTTAAGTATTTAATTCCCAGCAACCAACCAGCTTTGTGTTTCGCGTCCAGACGTTTCTCGATGTGATAGTATATGTTTCTAAAACTGATCTATATTATACGATGTGAATATGCTTAAAATAAAGTAAAATAATGCTTATATATGGAATGTAATACGACAATTGGGTTTATTCTCTTTTTCACATCTATTTTTACAAGTTTTCATAGTACAAGTCAACATTTTGCCGTGTTATTTCGTAAAATGAACCGATGATGCCTCGACCATAGTTCGCACAAGAATGATGACGTCACGTTTTCAAATTTCACTTGAGGCCATACGCGAGCCCAGCCGGCTCCAATGGAACCGGTATGGGGAGTGGGGATAATACGCTTTTAATCACTTAAGGCAGGTCTACTAATATTCATATGTCTATGGTACCAACATTATTTCATTAATTAATGAAATAATATTGTTATTTTGAAATGCGGACTTCTATTGTTTAAATTTTTGAATATTCGAAAGTTAAATTTCTTCTATTGAAAGGCTTTCAATACAATTAAATCCTAAGGCAAATATTTTTTATATTAGTACTTTCAGTTTCAAAAATCCTACACAAATTTTTCACGGATCTTCGCTAGTAATGTAACATATTATTTACTGAATCAAATTACCTTAGAAAAGTGTCTTCCACCATAGGTGAGCTCCTAGAGTGGAGACCTAGATAGGAGACCTAGAGTGGAGACCTAGAGTGGAGACCTAGAGTGGAGACCTAGAGTGGAGACCTAGATTGGAGACCTAGAGTGGAGACCTAGAGTGGAGAACTAGAGTGGAGACCTAGAGTGGAGACCTAGATTGGAGACCTAGAGTGGAGACCTAGAGTGGAGAACTAGAGTGGAGACCTAGAGTGGAGACCTAGAGTGGAGACATAGAGTGGAGACCTGGATTGGAGACCTAGAGTGGAGACCAAGAGTGGAGACCTAGAGTGGAGAACTAGAGTGGAGACCTAGAATGGAGACCTAGAGTGGAGACCTAGAGTGGAGACCTAGAGTGGAGACCTAGAGTGGAGAACTAGAGTGGAGACCTAGAGTGGAGACCTAGAGTGGAGACCTAGAGAGGAGAACTAGAGTGGAGACCTAGAGTGGAGAACTAGAGTGGAGACCTAGAGTTGAAACCTAGAGTGGAGACCTAGATTGGAGACCTAGAGTGGAGACCTAGAGTGGAGGAATTTCTGTAAATAAACCATTTTTAGATGAATGATAAAAAAATAATTAAAAAAAATAATTATTTAAAAGTCAGCTGATATTGATTAAAATTTTCCCCGGAGTTCAGAATTTGAAAGGGTAAATAGAATGGTTTAATTGCAGGCATTACGACGCGCTGCACTCTTCCTGGACCGAAACTTTTCGGTCTCCCCAGAAATTCCTCCGCAACAAATTAACGTTAATTACTCAGACGGAAACATACAACGGATGATAATTACGCCGGCCACCTGGTCTCGGCAACGCCACTATTCCCCTCTTATTATTCCTAGTTAAGGTACCTTACTATGCTGCAGAGGTACATTGTTGACTAATTCTTTCCTCCTGCAAAATATGAGGTAGCTTCTGGAGAATAAAAAATGGGCCCCATTCTAGATGAAAGTTCAAAAAAAATAACACAAAGGCATTTCTGATGTTCTTATTGAATATTTGATACCTAGAATTAGTTAAAATAAAGTTCAAATCCATGGAAAATATTATTAGCTATTTTTGTTACTTAATATTATGGTATAGGTAATCAAATATATACTCGTATTAAGGCGCATGACTGCTCCTATAGGAATCATATCATACAACGGTCGAAATTACAAATGCGTGCATACATACATGAATAACTAATTATTAATAAATGTCATGTAGGTATCTACATATAATCAGGTTTTTAATATATTGTGTGGACTTTATTGATAGATAATTGTGTGGAATATACCATCACATAAACCAAACAACATAATATACTACCAAATATTAAAATAGACTTTGTAAAAAAAATCTATACCCAACAAAGATTATGATATTTTTTAAATCATGTAAATTTTACTTCGTAATTACATTTATTTTACCAAAATAATTTATTTTTTTTAGTTTAGAAGTTTGAAAGGTCATAGATTTTAAGTCAATGTTACGTAATTCCATTTAGAATGCAGTTATCCATCAGTTCATTTTTTTTAAAGAATTTCAATTGAAACTAATCCTTTGTTATCCAATTTCCGAATTTCTTTCCTTAAAACTTCGTGCTGAAGCGGTTAAAATTGAAAAGAACTGATTTAAATACTAAAGTAAGTTCCAACCCAGAGCAAGATATTTTATCTTTCTTCGTGTATCCTAATGTACATATAATTATTCTTTCATAGCTTCCATTTTAGAGGTCGCAGCATTACACAGGGGTACCTTGGTGCCAGACACAAAACGAAAAAAAGTGCCAGCAATTCATAGGCCTAAAATAAGACTTCTGTCTACAAAATGTCGCTTCAGTGAAAAATTGTCCCGAACAAAAGCTTTTGCACATCAGAGAACAACTTTACTGTTAATTTTTCATTTAGAAAAGTGAAGGACTGAAATTTGCCGTTGTTGATTTATTTAATTTTGCGAAATTGTATTTCTCATAATTAGCAAAGGAATTAAAAACCTCAATATATTTAATTTTCAAATTGAACCCTAATTTTAACCATAAGTTTATCGTAGGTAGGTATTTTCCATTATTTTAACGATACAGAAAGAATACTAAGCAGTTTTTAAAGTGATTTGGCTTCTTGGAAGTTTGCCAAATAACGGGCAAGGAGCGCCAAGGGAAAATCTCAACAGGCAATCAGTACATCTTTACCTGGAGCATTGACAAAATTGTATCTAGCATTCGATATCGTTCACAGGTTTCTATTTTTTTTAACTATACAAATCTGAACAGACTCCATTTTCGGTTGAATTCTTCTAATACTTAAACCGTCTTTCTTATAAGCACGGTGTAAATATTACACGGTTAGAACAGTGAAAAACTATACGCATTACTATGGCGTTTATTTGGTTAAAACGGTCTTAAACCAGGCTCAAGGCCAGCTTTACCACAATAACGTTGAACCGGCGTGTAAGACGGCTTGTAATTGGTAAGACGGTTAGAGTTTACCATCACGTTATGCTTCGTACAACCAAATAATATTATCTAATAAACTAACTACTGTAATATCATTTATAATACGTATTACTACAAATTTTAAATAATCTTTTCTAATATTTTATACGAACATGGTAACGGTCAATGGGGTGATTTATTTCGGACTTGCTTAAATTCAAATACGTTTGATCACTTTCATTTTTTACACGACTACGAAATAAACAATACGTCCGGCATTTTCAAAATTTGAAATTGAATCTACAACTACATCGAAAAAGAAAATTTACTGACTATAGTGATTTATTATTGAGGTACGAGGCATATCCAGAAAGTAAGTGTACTGAGGCTCTCACGACCGAATGAATTTTATTTTCGATATGTTGGCTACACTTACGTGTAGCCTAACTCTTCCCCTCCGCAACGAGACCTGTTCAAGGTCAGTTCGTTGAGAAGTTTCAACGCCACAACAATTTTCGTGAAAAAAGTCAATCCAATCTCCCGCCAAATGCGAAATACGCGGCGTCATCCGTTATCTCGTTTGGAAGGAAAAACCTCCGTTTGAGGTTTATAATGAGGTTAAAACTGCATATGGTGATAAAACTATGAATTGTACGAGTGTGTACAAGTGGTATCGCGAGTTTAAAAACGGTTCTCACCTCTTCACCCTCCACCAAAAAGTTCAAAACCACAATTTTAGCCAAGAAAATCGTGGCATCCGTGTTTTGGGACTGTCAAGGCATAATTTTGATTGAATATCTGCCTCAAGTGGAGACCATCAACTCTGCAAGATACTGTGAGACCCTAAAAAAAATGCGGAAGACGATTCATAGTAAGAGCAGAGGCATGCTGACAAAGGGAGTCAGCCTGCTGAACGACAATGCCAGACCACACACGGCCAACGCCACGAAGGAACTGCTTGCTTCGTTTAAATGGGATATCCTGAACCACCCCGCGCATTCCCTTAACCTAGCACCTTCAGATTATTATCGCTTTACCTCCCTGAAGCTGTACATGGGTGGAAAAAGGTTTTTAACCGACAAGGAGGTAAAGGAGGAGGTGGAAAAGTGGACGAAGGTGTTGGTGGGAAACTACTTCGAGGAAGGCATCAAAAAGTTGATCCCCCGCTTCACCACCTGCATTGAGAGGAATGGCGACTTTGTCGAAAAATAGCTTACATATGTACTACGGTAACCATGTAATTTTTTTGTTTCAACAAAAAGATTTGTAACCCACAAAAATTCAGTACACTTACTTTCTGGATACGCCTCGTAGTATGTGTTGCGCTACCTTATTCTTTAGCAAACGTTTCGGACAGCATTACAGTGTCCACCATCGGGACAGATGTGAAGCAACAGTGTTAATTGTGAGAAATAGTTTAGATGCAGTCGAATTCTCCACTTCATGTTTTTTTAGAGAAATGTGTAATACTGTCCGTATCTGTGTGTTATCTAATAAAAAAATAAAATGCGACATAATACCCCAAAAATAAATCACTATTATACTTTTGGCAGCGAAGTTCTCAAATCATATTTTATTAACTACGTCATTCAGTGTACAGTGGTACTTAGAGTCTAGTTAAAGTTCTCACTTTGATTATTTTAAAGTTAGCTCATCAAACTAATAAAAATAAAATAATAACAGTCAATGAATCTTTTAACAAGCATTTATTAATATTTAGACAATAAGCTAAGAATATTCAACGATCTTAACGCTTTGTAGACAAATCTCATCACCAATTATTTCTTAAATAATTCAACCTAAATTAACCATTTAGATCTATTTCCGTGGCATTGTCCAAAGATCCAAGAGATATTGATTTATTTCAAGCTCGTTACCTTAACTTAAAATCAGGGAGCTGGCTTAGAATAATTATAGGAATATAGTTTTTCCAGAGGCGGATAAGGCCTATAGCGGCCATATAAAATGGATAAAGCGCCTGCCCTTCAAATAAGTTAATTAGCCAGGGCTATTCAACCATCGCAGTGCGGGGCTGGAATATC
Organism: Hesperophylax consimilis; assembly: GCF_061612785.1. Classification (NCBI taxonomy): domain Eukaryota; kingdom Metazoa; phylum Arthropoda; class Insecta; order Trichoptera; family Limnephilidae; genus Hesperophylax; species Hesperophylax consimilis. The sequence continues at coordinate 17,864,045 of NC_142841.1, read as the reverse complement.
AAAGACACTGGAAAAGCGACGGACAAGGTAAATTGCTTATTAAGGCGACAGCAGAATTTTAAGGGTCCTAAAAAGCCTAAACGCGGATTATGAAGTAGGTTAATTCAGTTAGCCGTTAATTAATCACAGCGCGTTGCGTTCTGAATAAATTACATTAAAAGTACGATTTTGTACGCCAATTAAATCAGAATACGTCAGAGAAGAAAAAAACACACCCAAAACGAAAGTAAATGCAATTAATCCAAAAACATTAGCAAAATGTTTACACATACATTAGCATTTTTAAATGACTTCAATAAAGCATTTGAATTTTCATGTTTTATCAAAGGTATTAAGAACAGGGGGTCAATTTCCTAAATTCTAATAAGGTATTCAAAATACACATGTGTATATTTGAACATAGCTGTTTATAGTTTCATAGTTGATATTTTTACCCATAAACTAGTTTTAATAAATCACAGGGGTAAAATTTAGGCAGTTTTTTTGTCAAATTTTAATATAAGATTTGAAAATTGATAAAATAATGAACGCATGACAATGTACAGTTTGATGAATTCATCGGTTTATGTATATCTGTCTGACGGACCGTAAGTGGTCCGTGACTCTCTTATCCACTCGAGCGATATATATACATCAACCATATTATTTTATTAATATCTTTCCTCAAAATATTAATAAGGAAACATATGAACTGCTTACTGCGGCTTAAAACCAATGAATCCAACTAGATTTTTCCGCCTATCCCATATTTTTATTTTATTTATTTATTTATTTAAGGAGAAAACACATATACAGACAGTAATTAAAAGATAATTTTATAAAACAATAACTTGAGAATTCTCCTGCAATCCTAACTATTTCTCACAGATTGACTGGTAGATAACAATTTTAAATATTTTTTTACATGTAAATAAGGAAAAAGTATAAAAAATAATAAATAAATATAAAATAAAATAAATATAAAATTATTTTGTGTATAGATAATGCTCAGTGTCAAATAAAAGTGTAAAAATATTTTTTATTCAAGTTTAGAGATAAATCATAAAAAAGTTCCTAAAGAGTATAGTGAATGAATTAAGTACAATTTTTTTTTTATAGGAAAACAGACTTCAATTTCCTACCAAAAGTACTATATGTATCAAAAAATATGTCAAAATCCTTCGGGTTTTGGTTTTTATTATACAATTCGCATATTCTTCTGATTGGATCCCTGACACCAGCATTTGTGCGCGTCCGGCTAATATGGAATAAGTTGTTAAGCCTCGTCGTTCTGGGTAGCATTTTAAAGTTTATAAGATTGAGTAAGCCAAGACAGTCAATAAAGTTGTTACATATTTTGTACAAGGTCAAGGTAATTTCGCCGGTTAGTAAGAGTGGAGACGTTATATTTCGAGAGCATATTTGTGTATCCCTAAACAGGTGCGCTCATTCTGTGGTTGAGGTAACGCAGAAATTTCTTCTGGATACTTTCAATATTTTCTTTATAGATATCGTGAAGTGGAGTCCATGTCCCAACATGGAGGTGCAGTATTCAAGTTGAAAACGGACCAGCGTATAGTAAAGCAGAAGGTAGGTTTCAGGTTTTTAATGTGCACATCGAAATGAAGTTTGGAATCAAAAAGTAAGCCGAGATCCATTATACAGTATACACGATCTAGTGAATAGTTGCCTATATAATAATTGTGTATAATAGCTTTATGATTTTTAGTGAAGCTTATTTGTTTACATTTTGTTGTAACTTAGGTAAATTTTGTTTTCATTGCAAAACGCTTCAAACCTTACTTAGTCTCGTTGGATGAGCAGAAAATCATTTAAATTCCTGACAATGGCAAATATTTTTATGTCATCGGCGTATAAGAGAAATAAACAATGCACGAAACATTCAGAAACAATATTAATAAAAAGTATAAATAACAGCTGTCCTAGGATTGATCCCTGTGGTACGCCAGAAGTAAGTAGTTCCCATGCGATAATATATCTTCGTAACGATACAGCTTGCTGTCTTTTTTTCAAATATGAGATGAACCAACGTAATAAGTTTCCCCTAATTTCGTTATACATATTTTTTTAATAAGAATAAGGTGATCAACCTTGTCAAAAGCTTTTTTGAAATCGCAGTAAATTGCATCTACCTGATGGCCGATCCATGCTTAAACAAGAAATTATAGTAAATAAGTAAATTACTCACGGTAGATTTGCCATTGACAAACCCGTATTGTTGGTCTGTAATTTTGGCAGCAAGCTGGGGATATATATTAGTATGGACAAGTCTTTCCAACAGTTTAGGGATCATCGAGAGAATGGATATTGGCCTGTAATTTTCAACTCGTTGACGCGAATCACCCTTGTGGACCGGTATGATGTAGGCCAGCTTCCACCTGCCAGGAAAAACCCCATCACTCAGAGATTTATTAAATATTATGGTAAGCGGTACACACAGTGAAGACGCAGCAAATCTAAGGAAAAACGCCGGAGTTGTAAACTGATTCAAGTTGATCAATGTCTATTGTGTCATTGACGGAGGAGGGTTCAAATGTTGACTTGAAGAATTCAGAGAACATACTCGTATTACAAATTTCCTGGGCATTATTAGATTCACGTCCTTCAAAGGACATAGATATACATATATTTAGGTTCTATAAATTTTCCACATCATGACAAGAGATCGCTCAAAATGTTTTTGTATGCCAAAATATGCCAAAAATCGCTCACAGTACAAGCCAAAGAATTCATTTACTCGTTCTCTCCAAACATGAATCCGTTTTATTTGAGGTTCGTTATAGCTATTTAATAATTAAAACTTTGAAATTAAATACCATTGTCTATTCGAATACTGGCGTTGTTGCCGTGTTTCAAGAAGCTGTGCAGCAAATGGTTGCTGACTGCACAGTTGCACAGTCAACAGCCACAGTGAACTTTATTTACTTTTATTTGAATTTTGGTTTTAGGATTTAATTTTAATTTAAATTAAATTCTTTATCATATACATATATTAGGGTGTCACATAATTTTCAAAGTATAATTTTGTAATGCATACCGTCTATTTTTTCTTATAATAATTTAGTTTAAAAAAAGTTAAATTTAAAATTTTAGAGAGATTGTGGAAAAACACTCAACCACTTTAAATATTGAATCTCTATTAAAATAACATCGTAAAAAATGAACAAAAAATAATTGTGCGGGATTGATAGTCATCCCGTGTTTGTAGAACTTTCGATCTTATTTTTGAGAAAATAGTGAAAGAAAATTCAAAAGTAAAAGAAAATTCGAAGGCTTTCAGGTGCCATACATCAAGCCATAGATGGCAAGAGCGATCTATTGACTGAAAATATCGTTACTCAGTTCTCATTTTTAAATGACCAACAACGACAAGATAGCTCTCTAGCTTAGACGTATGCTTGTTTATTGGGACATCACATGTCAAGCCATGGCTTCTGTGTTACTAGCTGTAAAAGCATATTACCAAAAATGTTGTGTTTTTTTAAGTCGCTGAAATCTTACGAAAACTAAAACTCAGGCGCATCCTAAACACATCCCACCCGATGAACCCGGGCACCCCTGCTTAATCACCAAACGTAGCGAACCACTTGGGGTGACCTATGGCAGAGATGTTGGTTATCCAATAAATGGTTTCCGGGGCGGCGGTACTCAAACCTGCCTCCCATATTACTTATAATAAGACAATACAATATGATACTAAGTACCTACCTACAATCCTACTTATTAGTATGTACCTAAACATAATTTGATTTAGAAATTAGAATTCGTTCATCAGAGATAGGCAATGCCCCAAATCATCAATCCGTTCTGATAAACCCGTTGGGACGGAAATCAACAATTGGGTCAGCCTTCACTTGCTTCCTAGATCATTTTCAGGGGTGAAATTTCAATAAACTACTTTACTAATAGTGTTTTTTAGTGTTTTTTAGTGTTTTTCCTAAACGGAATACATCTCAATTATATTTAGTTCCACACAACATCAAAATAAGCCCGTAACAAATATTTATTTTGTACTGAATCAGTATTGTCATGGGAAACTAAATAAATTTGTGAGGATTTATCGTGATCCTTTCCACGTAATACACAACAAAACACTCCCTATTTCTTATAATAGTTTCAATCAGAATTTAAAAGGGATTATTGGGAAATTACGTAGGTTAGGAAATAAATTCTTACAATTTACAGTAAGGATATCAACCACTCTAGGAGATCAAACGTTGGACTTGAAAAAGAATAAACCTAACTAAATACATAATTAAACTCTATTGCCAAATATGTTTAACAGTAGATAGTAGGTCGGACTGTCAATAAAAAAGAGCGAAATTTATATGCACTACTATTTAATCAAAAATTAAGAATGGACAAATAAAAGCCACTAGACAAAAAATTATAATGAGCGGTTTTATTTAAAAAAAATAACAATTATTTGAAATAATCATGAAATAGGTAATTATGGCATTTATGCATATATGTTTGTAAAAAAAAATTACAAAACAATGCAGTTATGTGTATAGATATATTATCTATTTTATCAATCGATTTTTTTTTTAAATTGAATCAGAAAGGGGAATAAAGTTACTAAACCTAGAGGTTACTCGGCATTTAAATTTAAAACATGTTTGTTTAAATTCCTCCTTGAAATAGGCTCAGCCTGGTGAGAAATTTTAATGAAAAAAATGTATGTGTACCTACGTAACTATATATTATTGTTTAATAAATAATAATAAAAACATAAATTTAACATCGAACATTTTCTGGTCTTATAAACAGTTGATCTGTTATTTCTGTTGTTTCTGTACAGCACCTGTAAGTTAAGCGACACTAAAAACTGAGCAACTTTTTCATATTTTTGTCTTTCAGTTCACAATATTGAGTTCATATTTTGGTTTCGCAAAGAAAAGTTTATACAAATGAGCGGAAACACACAAAATTCTGATATGGAAAACATGTTTTATGCTCAAAAATGTACACCCATTTACACTTTGTTCCGAAAAAAACACAAATATATGTTCAAACTCACCATTAAACTTATTCCATGTGAAACTCAATAAATATTTTATATCTATCCATCATTGGATAGAAATTTCCAGAAGATTAATAGCAATAAGGTTAAGATTCCTTAGCGGGTTAATTTACGCCTGCAACCCTAGCAATTGATCTAACGGAACATTCCATTACGGCTTGCAATTTTGGCATGAGATTATGCACCTTACAACCACCGGCTTTGTACTACATACATACGAGCATTATCTCCAGAGAATAGCCGCCAGCTAAGGCTGTGTAAGCGGAATTAACTTCGTGGAATTGCGGCGTATGTAACCTCACGTGATTATTGTGTTGCTATGCAATGTTTTTGTAAATTATAACTGACAATATACGCACGTATATATTATTATAAAATTATGGCTTATCATCTTGGGTTAGCGACAAATCATTTGATTCATCTAGGACAGTTCCCAAGGTAATCTATATTGACCCCACAAGGGTCAACTTCGACCTGCAGAGGGTACATGTAAATGAAAAAAATATGTAAAAGGGGGTCCAAGAGAATGGATTCTATTTAGGCAGGCCGTCACCAAAGTTTTTCCTAAATGTGTATTAATCGACATAACGCAGATAGTACCTATGCAGTTACTTACATAATCCCTTCTTATATTAAATACACACAATTCATAATGATTATTATACGTATATTTTGATAAAAATGTGTAAAAACTCACACATTTTTGATACCAGTAGCAATCGTTGCCCTCATACGCTCAATAGCAACGCTCGTCCAAACCTGCACTAGAGCTTTGAAAGGATGGAGCAGCTTGAACCAATTGTACTTGCACGGACTTGTTTGAATATTTATTTGAAAATCGAATATCAGACGCATGAATTTCAAACACTATTCATTGTTTGAATTTTTTTATTATTTTTATTTATTTAATATATATAAGTGGGTACAGTGGTGTTATATATTCGTAAATTACATATGGGTACTAAATATATTTATAATCACAATCTCACCAAAGAACAAACTGGTTCTTGTGCTTGGTGAGCGAGTTACACTAATTACATAGGTCTGCGACTTTTTTCTTTGAAATAAGAAGTAATTCCCATGTATTTTTGGTTGCTGAATTCGGGAAAATTATCAAAAAAATTCCATCACGTAAGGTTTTTCCGCAAAACGCAAAATATTGTGGGATTGCCTATCTTAAGGCGCAAAACGGGGTTTATTGCCGAAAATATATATTTTTATTAATTCTAACTTATTATAAGATAATTTTATGTTTTATAGACTGAAACAAAACATTTAGTAACTTAAACGATGACAATAAAATTAGTAAGCATTGAATCATATATATCGGGATTTTCCATAGTTAGTATGATGTGAAAATGCCTGAATTCCCAAGGTGCCCACTCCCTTCCATGCCCTTTTATTTATTTATTCCTGTTCCAACTTTTGTAACGTGCATTTCAAAAATGACTTCAAGAGGTTTTATAAATACTTCTAAGAGTTTTTGCTATATTTGTGATGAATTTGTAGGGAAAAAACAACAAAGAAATATTACTGATTTGTTTAAAAAAAACGTGTATTTTGCGTATTTTGGTGTTAAGATAGGGGACCAGGACATATCTTGGGCCCCACATGGAGTTTGTTCAGAGTGTGTTGAAGGAATTAGAATGTGGTCAAAGGGTAAAGTTAAACCTTTTCGGTTTGGTGTTCCTATGATCTGTAGAGAGCCTCGAAACCAGAGCGATGACTGCTACTTTTATTCGTTCAATGTGCAAGGGTATAGTAGAAAATAAAATAAAATAAAATAAAAAATTTGCTACCCATACATAGATTCAGCACTCCGACCAGTCCTTCATGGACCGGGAATTCCTACACCACAAGCACCCCAAAGCCTAGACGATTTGCCATAGTCAGAAAGTGAATCAGAAGAAAGTTCTAGTGACGAGTTTCAAGTAGGCGGCTCCAGTGGACCTCAACAATTTTCTCAAGCTGAATTAAATAAAAAGAAAAAGCACAAAACGAAGCTTCGAAACTAAAAAAGCAGATTTATATTTGTAAATAATGTAAATAAAATATTTTATGACTAAAAATTAATTAAATTTGTTTTTTTTTTCTTTTGAACATTCCCTACAAAAGTAGTGTAAGGCGGGTTTTTAATTTCCACATTGCGGAAAATCCTATATAGTTGTACATATTTTTTTTTTTTTTTTAAAGAAAGACAAACATTCCCGGGTTACGAATAACCTGACAATATTTGAAAATCTCCTACTACCACCACAGAAAGCGGAAAATGTTGCTTGTGTTGTGATGGAGGACTTAGCCAGCCGAGGAATTGAACACGCTACGCCTGGGTGGGACCCAAGCGCGATGTCAACTCGGCCACCGACCGGTATATATATAGGATTCTGTTACATACTAAATATTGAGCAATTAAGTGATTAATTAGAAACATCTTAATAAAGTAGAGATGAATATAGACTGATAATAAATATAAATAAAGGGAAAAAACAGGCAATTATTTAGTTTAGTATTCCTGACAAATATAATTTCAGTTTGTTGATATCCTTTAATTTCTTTATTTCAAACGGAAGGTTGTTGAAATATTTTATTTTTAAATAGGTACCTATAGTTGTTTTGCATTAGTTTGGTATTACTTTTGGTATTTTGATGTTGTATTGATATCTTTTTTATAGGTGGTTTTCAAAGTTTTTGATGATATTATCTTTTTAAATTTGGATACTTGCATTTTTCTTGAAGATTTCCTCTTCTCGAGGCACCCCGAAATCTGCAAACAACGTTTCTGTTGGATATGTGGAGGGTTTCTTTAAAATTACTTTGATAATTAGTTTCTGGACCACTTTGATCGGGGTTAGAATATTTTGAGAAGAAAGGTGTTAAGCTAATATTTTCAAAGATATAAATAGTTAACTATTATTTCATAGCCATACATAAGCTACGGCATATGAAATACAAAGATATAAATGTTAACTATGGTTTTGTAGCCATACGTAAGCTACAACATATGAAATATAAAATGAAGATGTCAATCACTATCGAACATTATAATATGACGATACTTTTGACACATTAACTTAATTATTGATTTAAAGTTCCAATTAGGAAGGCTATGCAAAATCCGACTAATAAACACTTTGATTTTGTGAAATAATGTCATCTTGTTTGGAAGTGTGAGAGAATATAAAGTTTATTTTTTTGAATAACTTTATTGAGTAAAACATCAAATTGTAATATTTAATTATTGAAGACAATATTAGCGATTTCTAAACTAAAATCTGAAACAGAAAAATTAGAAAAGGATACGGTCACATCTAGGACTCCTGGGTTCAAGTCCTAGATGTGACCGTATCCTTTTCTGATTATTCAATTAATGACATAAATTTATGACCTATAATTTATTAATGTTTGCAATCGTTAATGGTCGGTTTTAGTTTGTCTTTTTATGCGCAATTTATTATAGCTTTGTAACTTATTTTGTGATTCTACAATACACGCGTACTTATTCATTAATGGTTTTCTATCTATCTTAAAGACTAGGTTCTATTGTACGTACACGATTGAACTCTATCAAATCTATTAAAAAAATCTTATTATTTATTTTTATTTATTTTTTTATTTTTTATTGATTTATTGTGAAAAACAGTATAATACATTTACATTTCACAAATAACAGTTTATAAATTACAGTTTATAATAAGTGAGGACATAGCATTAATTTGCATGGGTAAGTACATCAATACTATCTGATTAACCAGATTTGTTAAATAGTGTGCTTATTGCCGTCTTAAATTCTCTTTGGTTCAAATTGAAAATGTCAATCACAGAAGAAATGTGATTTAACAAAGTAGTTATTCTCCCCAAAGGCATGATCATTGGATAATGATCATGCCTTTATTGATATTAGATAAGGTCTTGATATTAGATAAGGTCTTACACTGGTAATCAATTTCGATTGCTTTGTGTTATCATATTAAAAAGCCTAACTTTTGTCATCGGATAAATGCTACTAAAGATGGCTGAATCTAAAAAAAAATCCCTTCAAATCTCCTACAAAAAAAACAGATTGGAAATCACTCACCGGGGAGATTAAACGTTAAACCCGACTAAATTAAATTTAAACATTGAAATTTTGATAGCAAAGCATAAAATTCATCTATATCATTAACACTATTGTTTTTTGTGTAATAATATTACTCGATTTGTGTTTTGTGTTTTACCTAATAAATGTAAAATTATAAAACAAAAAATTTCCTCTCTAAAGTAAGCCCTATAAAATTTTCAGCTCTATATCAGCTTCAAAAACACATGAAACTGATGAATTTGTAAAAAATCAAAAAAAGTAAAGTTGGGGGTCTACCCTAAACAGATAAAATCAGCATTTGATCTACGTGACAAATGGTTTGGGGACCTCTGATCTAGGAGTTTGCGTTGAGACCACAAGGTAAAATAAAGATAAGATAAAATCACGACCAAAAACAGAACTTCGAAATAATATATCATTGGTTATTATATCATAAAATAAAACAAAAATAATATAAATAATGAACATTCAAACATGATATGTACTCGTACTTAGTTTCATTATTAAAATATGAGCGTACCTGTTCTTAGTTGAAAATTAATATTTATTTTAACATGCTTTTAACATACTAAAAATTTCAATCTGGAATGTCTACGAAATATTTGTATGGGTAAAAAAAACCTCAAAAAATGTACTAACTTGAGAATCGAAATCATGACCACAAGATATGTACCAAAGTTTTTCTTTGCAGTGAAGAATCTACGTAGGTAGATGTTTAAAAAAAAGTTAACTTCTTAATAGAAGTTTTCCTAGTATGCTTAATTTTTCTTCGAAGAAAAGAGATTATTACTACGAATATATTAAAAACACCAAAGTTCATGCCTGAAAGCATCCCTTCAAACGGAATCTCGTGAGTTACATGCTTCCTCTTTTCAGCACCGGAAGCACCAATTTATCGCTCGCTGAGTGTAAGTTACTCTCAGAACAATTCAATCGGTGGAGCCGGAAGCTTTTTAATGGCTGAATAAATTATACGATACACTGGGCACGCAACGGTAATGGAGAAGATCAGAGACGAACTAGCTCAGTGGGCTACAGCGAATTTTCCACTAAGTCCGTGACCAGTTGCATTTTCATGCATTTTCCATAAAAACTGAAAACATTTACCTACAATGGATTTTCTACTTCTTGAGGGTTAGTCTGGCTTATCTGTTTTATTATTACCAAAAAGCTTTCAAATCAAGGCCACTTCACCTGATACAATAAACTATCTGTAAGAGGCTCTACACGAATCTTACATTATGTTACCGTGGGATTAGGTGGCAACAAATGAAGGTAAGGTTGGGTTTATAATATAGAAAAAAAATATTTAAGAATTTAACAAGAAAAGACATTATAAAAAAGTAATTAATTAGCATCTTACTATTAAATCTATCTGGCAAAGGGCTTGCATGGGTAAAATGAAGGTGTGATACCAGTTCGTTCTTGATGCGAAATAGTAGTTTCCGGTTCTTCACAGCAACTGTCCTAGTTTATATTTTATCCAAAAAATAATGCTGTAGTCCATTGCAAAATAGCCTCGCGCTGCTGGTCTCAAAAAAGGTCCCTCTTAACCAATCAGGATCGGCAGATGTCATCCGATTCAATCAATCCAATGGTGAATGCTCCATATGCAAAAGCTGATGCTCACAAAATTGGTGAATGTGTTCGTCGAACCTCAGCCAAGAGGAATGCCCGCTTCTCTGGGCTGGTGATCAAAGAATGCCACTGCTTCCAATGCAATTCACAGATTCTGGCTCCCTCAGGTTTGGCAACTCGCCAAGTCAAAATTCCAGGGCTGTCAATTTGACCAATAGCAAAATAACAATGTGTAAGTACTTAAAGGTCCCACACACCAAGACCATAGATGCGATGTAAGTAAAGTGATGCACACACCTTGTTACAAATCTTATATGTAACATTTACATCATTTTTATATTTGTTCTGGCCCTAGAAAGAGTCTTTTAAGGCGAGTACCTACCTAAAATAAACAAAATTTCAAAATCGTGACAATTTGAATGACCATGAATAGTTTAAATTAACTCTTGTCCCGCTTTCCAACCATCAAAAACAAACTATTTATTTCTAAGACACTGCCATAAACAAAAGTTGGCTTGTATGTGAAATTAGTATTTTACAAGAAAACGACACTTTTTTAGTCATTTTATTCATGTACATAAAGAAAAATTAAAAGGACTTTTCATGAATTTGATTGCGATCGAGATCTATATATTGAGTACTAATAATTTCCCAAGGTTTATAAGTAGGTACCTGCCTAATTTCTTCTTGAGATCTTGGCCAAATTTTTGAAGCCTACTACTTACTTTATTACCCAGTATTTTTTTTTAATTTTTAAAATTTGTAACTTTATATTTGCCAGTTCACCCCCTGTGGGAGAGGGTACACCATAATCCTAAACACAGCCACGTTAATAACTTGTTTGGATGCACTTTCTGATATATTTATGTGCAGACTTGCTAATTCATTATAACTTATCTGCGTTTTATGGCTTATTGCTTCTGACCTAAGGGATCACTGATCGATGTTCAACTCAAGGTGCGAAGATTATTCTAGGTTAATTAATGTTTGATGTTTAACGCATAGGTAAAGGTCAATTTTAAACAGACCCAATGTAGTGGTGTATTGGATGAATAAAAAATAAAGATTATTTATCTTGACCTTTGGATTTAAAATCAAATAAGAAAATTAAAAATCTTTATTTTAAAGATAAAATAATAAAAAGAATAAAGGGTGTCTATAACATACAGGTCTATCTTATTTCTTTCAGTTAACCTAATAAACAAAAATGCATGTTATATAGGAATTAATGTGGATATTTTAAGGTGTTAATTTAAGTAGGGCTTTGATTACTCAATTCAATTTATGTAATTATATTTCTAATAAACATAATGATTTCTACGTATCTAGTATCTTTGGGTATTTATATGGTAGGAGGGAACTGTGAACTGGTGTACTATCGATATGCATAAATACATTCAACATGCTTTTTTAAATGATTTACTTCTGCAGATTTTACACGCAGATCTAAACTAGTTGAAATATCTATCTTATCGTTATACAGGAGAATATATTTAAATCAATTTACAAAACATCAGTTTCATTCTTGTATGTGCTGTGTGACGATGGTTTAAATACTCGTCTCCGCCGTAGACTTTAACACTTACCTACTTTTAATTACGAAATATTTTGACAAACACGTTAAAAAATGGCGTCTTTTCATGATCATTATTTTTATAAGGGTTTAGATTTGAGATTTTTTATCAGCCTCACATATTTACAAATTTTCTGTTTTATGGTTGTTTTACGGTGTGATATCCTGGAACTTCTCTCGGCTTAACCCTAAAGTTTAGAAATTAAGAAAATTTACAAAAAAAATACCAGCAATATATAACATGGGTACGTGAATAATTAACTTGTTATCCAGTGTACTGAGAGCATGGGATCCCTTCAAACAAAACTTCCTAAAATCATTGAATTATTAATCGAGCTTCGTAATATCAAGCTCGATATGGAAGTTTTTCACATAACCCATCTTCCGCCGGGAGGAACCATTAAACAATTAGCCATCACTCGGGGGGCAAGTAAACATCACGTGAAACATCACTTTCAGATTTGATGAACTTCTAAGGGGTTGGAACATGCACGCTTTCAAAGTTAATATGCACCCGAATGGGTGGTCTCCTGAAAGGCCTCTGGAAGATCGATGAAAGGTGATCACCTGAGATTGGTGTCCAAAACAGAGTTCGCATTATATTTTAAAAACGTTTATATTGCGGCTAGCGGTAGAATGATATTGAAAAAAGTTCAATCAAATATTGCAGATACTTACTTCCAATTATTGGTGCTCATACCATTGTATAAATATATATTTTCGATTTATTAAGAACTTCATGGACAAATTAAAAATAGCTTTAAAATGTGCCTCTATCGAGATGTCGATTTTGTGCTTAACACTCAGTTGTAAAGAACCAAGGAAAAGTTTCTTTCAATTAAGATCACTCAAACAATGTGACAAAATCTTCCAACGCATTTTTTTTAACACAGACAAACCTTTTTACCGGTTACGAATAACATTATAATATTTGAATTTCTCCGACTTCTTTCATTATAAGCCAAAAATGATGATTGTGCAATGATGGAAGACTTGGCTTACAGACGATTGAACATACATCGATTCGTGGACATTGCGACACCTGGGTGTCCCCAACAACCAACCAGGGTGAAGCCACCGCATTTGTCCACTCAGCTATCAACCGGTCATATTCCGTTTATATTACTAATAAACTTGTAAATTCTTCCACAGTTAGTTTATGTTAGGAAGTAAGAGCTTCACAGATGCACTCATAGAGGGCAGTGCATAGAGCTTGCGTAGAAGTCCGCAAGATGGCAGCCAGTAGCCAGTAGTCGCCAGGGCCAGTGGGAATGCTACCAGTCAAACTTTCTGTGCCCAGATCTCAATTAGCCAGCTTCTAGTTAGGTCGACTATCAAGTCACCATTGTAATACGCGAAGTATTAATAAATCCCGCATTTATCACAAAGAACCATTTATTTATAATCTCCTTCCACGACGAGTTGGAGAACTGTTTGCGGAAACACAAAAGCTTATCAACGGAATATATTCAAGTCTTAAAAACGCGTGTTACGTCACTACATAAATCATCTATTATGTATGTGTATTCTGATTTAAAAAAGAGTCTAAGATATCTTCACTGGTTTAAATGCCTTAACTGTATCCGATTCAAGTTGCCTGTTGGTATGAAAATCAATTAACGGAATAGCTCCGTCTAACTGCACGGACAGGAACTGTGCATTCCTGAAAATACCGATTCACGACAAACAACTCTTAGATTAGCAAAATCATTACCTATCGGTAGGTTGAAGGACCAAAAACGTATTACAAGACAGTACCTACCATATTATTGTAGCAATTCTATATCAACGTCCCAATATCACACTCCTATGCGACGGATTCAAAAGCTAGGAAACAAATTCTACGATGTTATTGATATATTTAGTACATCAATTTCAATATATAAGCATACCCTATTGAAGTTTTTTTCATCAAGTAGTGAAATATTTTAATAAAGGTATTTAATTTGATTTGAATAACACATAATAATTTTGTCAACTGAAACCGAAAAAAATATTTTGGATTTTTTATGTTTTGTGCCTGCATGCTGTGTACAATTTCGTAAATATTTTTTATATATATGTATGTAAAAGCCTTAATAGGCGTGAAATAAATAAATTACAGACACTAAATTTTAAGACGGCGCTTTCGAAGAATTGTCATAAATATTTAAATAGATTACCACTGAAAACTAAAACTGATAAATGATATGACAGATTGAAATCTGAAAAACGAAATCAAACATCATCTCTTTAGAAAGTCGAATGCATAATTATTGGGAGGGGGTGAAGATATGAAATAAAGTATACATTATTTTATTTTTTATTAAAGGTAAACTTATGTTTACAAGGCAACGTTTTTGTGCAAATCACAAAGAATAACAAACTATTATAAGCTAAACTAATTCTCTGTTAATTTTTTAGCATTTTAAGCTCACGACCTCTCTTTTATTTTATGAAGCCTCGTTTAAACTATGCAACATATATATATATATATATATTTTATGGTTATGTAACAAAAATTATAAGTCATTTACCAGCTAATTAAAATTCCCTGGAAGTCTAGCACGGACGATCGATAAAGCTCTGTGTCAATACGATATTGACTGAAATCGTGAACTATTGTCAGTTGGCATATTTGTAGATAAAAAAAAACACCAAATCAGACGCATCTCCCTGGCTGTCAATTAAATCGCACCTTTTTGAAATGTCGTTCTTTATGCAAAATTACTGGTGTATTAATGAACAGAATGATGTGGTAAATTTTTAATTTCAGAAAAATTCAATCAATAAAATTACTGACTTATTAATTGAAAGAATTCGTATACGTAGCTAGTTCTTTCGGGCCAATGACGCTACGGGCGTATTATGACCGTTCTGGTTTTGAAATGAAATCAGTAAAAACCTAACCTAACCTAACAAGTTGCTAATAAAAACTTCATTAACCAAATAACTCCCTTTTTAGTGCCATAAAGTAAATACTGACTGCTGATGCATATTTGGGTTTGTATTTCAATACAACATTCCCAATTTATTAATATTTGTAAGTAACCATGTGACGTTTGACATTTCGGAATGTTAAATCCTTCCAGTGTTGTCAGCGTATGACCATAACTTTACAATATCGGATCGATCGGTGGAACTATCGAAGATTTTGTATCAATCGCCCTTGCACGGTCGTAGTATTGATAAGAAGGCCGGTATTGGTAATGGAAATCGACACACGCTGACAATACTGGTGCGTCTCTTTGTGAATTTACGACTACGTAAAAGTAAAATATATAATATAATACATATTCTTTTTGTTAATTATTTCATGTTGTCTTTAGTAAAGACTAACGACTTTTTTTCCTCCAAGTTAGAATAGAATCAATTGATCGCGTCTCAACCGTCCATGGATCGTGTATACGATATCTTTCAATCCTAAAAGCTAAGTTAGTTCAATTCCATTCATTATTTAGCCAGTTATTTTGCATAACGAACGGCACTATCCAAAAAGTCGTGTATATTGACAGCTTGTCTTGAGGCCTCACCAAAAGGAAAATTATTATTTGATGGACTTTTTTTTAGGTAAGTTAATACCCTGTTTAAACTATCTTCACCGTGCACATATATGTATGTAATTTTGCAATTCACGAACTAGCAGCCACTTAAAGAAGTCAATCAAAATACCCCTGAAGCGATCTCAAGTTATGGGGGTAAGTGTGAGAGTTGAAAGTTAGGGGAGTTGGTAGGGGGGAATTGAGATTGGGGAGATGAGAGCCATGCGAGGGGATGAGAGAGACTTCCGGCTCTCGCCCCGGGGGCCTTACCAGGTATCCCTTTGATCTGACCACTCTCAACTCTCAAACTTACTCCTAATGAGGCCTTTTAGGGAGAAGCCTGCGCTACCACCTTAAAACACTTTCATTTACAGAGCTTTAATCTTATAATCGGACGGTAAATTATTTGTTTTGTTTTCGCTGTGCTTAATGGTTAAGGTTATTTAGCTGACAATAACAGATTCTACTCTCCCACGTTGTTAAATACATTCCAACGGAACAGGAAATATGTGTGTTCAAATGGATTTTATTAAACTTTAGAAAATAAATTCATCTACATTATTTATTTCTCTAAAACTGGCTGAATTCAGAAATTTAATGGTGTGCATGTTGTAATTAGATATGATTTATTATTATATTATATATGCATTATTTTTTCCTGTTAAATTATTGATTTAATATTCGAAATATATCAGAAAAAAAGGACACCACATAAGATCACAGTAAGATTTCTGGAGAGCAGTTTTATTTATTAAATATATTTTATTTATTTTAAAACCTCGAAATGTTGTAAACGTATATTTTTTCATGCTTTACATTTTATAGTGTAAAATTTTTTCCCCTCTCCCTTTAATAATAGTAGTTTATAATTTTTTTTTTGCAATCAAATATCAATGTATATCATGGTCACCCTACATGTTTACTACGCTATACCATATATATGAATTGTTTGAAATTAGATTAATAGGTACCATGTAGCTACCCAATTCGTAAAAACGTTAATGTAACAATATTGTTCTCTTAATATATAATCGTTGTCTTATTTGTATTATTTTGTAATATAATTAACTTCAACACAGACTTGTCCTAGTGAGGTGAAAAATTCTAAAGTAAAAAAAGATACAATGTAAAGAAGCAATAAACAATAAACCTTACCACAATACGAAAGGAGTAAGCAATACCTATATATGTTTCTTTTCTAACTTTTACCAGAATCTTAGAATCAACTGCAGTGTACTATATATCTAATAAAATGAAAAATTTCCAGATTATATAGATAATACCCAGCTTCTTTCAAAAGTAAAAACCTTTATTTATCTTTTTCACTGTCAAAATATTTTGTCTTCTAGGTCCTTTGAACGTGCACTGGATCTCAAAGCGTTAAGGCTTCTGAAGAGAAAGTGGTCGGAAGTTGGTCGTTTCTTGGGAGCTTTGTTGGCCTGAAAGCCATTGTTACTTATTCAATAACGTGGAGCACACATGTTTAAGTTGTGAGCCTTCTAAATTAGCTTTTCATTCAACTATTAGACACAATAATACCTTTAACGTGGGAGCTAAACGCGATCAAACGGTGAAGTTTTATAACAAAAATACAATGTGGGATCCAACGCCCACCAAGAGCACGTGTGGATTTTTTCTGTCATCTGCAGTATTCCTGTTTTTAAATTACTTTTTGACTTCGTACGTCATCTCCAAGATATGATTTCATTTAACATACCGAACTAATAAAACCGTTTTCTGGAATTTTCTTATTTTTTACATTAACTTCACACAGGAGGCTCTGAGGAAAATAATTTCCCTCAGGGCCTATATCATCTTTGGAGATGTTGTGTAGATGGTCTTTTCAGGAGAGGAAGGAGTGAACATGGGTCTTGAAAAGACCCATGGTGTAGGAGGGAGGAAAAACAGAGGCCGGCAAATCATTTCACAGCCGAGCTGTTGAACTGCAGAACGAGTCGTAGAAGCGACCCCTTCTCATGTGATAAATTTCAACCGTTTACATTTGTTTGGAGCGCATTTGGCGTGTTTCCCGACTAAGCACCGATGCCGAAGGGATCAATGACGCTAGTTCCTCGGAGAATCTTCCATTGTAATACCGGTAGAACAGGGACAGCATACCTACCTGACGCCCGTGCTCTAAGGATTGCAATCGGTTTGTAATCTTAAAAACAACTTACATTTTAATAATCTCACATTATAAAGATACATAATATTTTTTTTTATTTATGAAGGTTGGCATATTTGCCTTGTGGCAGTTTATTCCAACCTACTTTATTTATAGTGGTAGTAGAAAATATTGTAACATGTGAGTAATGTTATTTCATGATTAGAACAACTAAATAAATTTATTTATTTTATTTTTTATTTTATTTATTTATTATAAGAACTTGTTGAACATTTTTACATATTTTTGATAATTCATCCGCCATTCTAGGGATGTCCCTGTGTTATGGCGGGTGATATTTACAGATTGGATTTATAAAATAAGTTAATTATAAGTTATAAAGTTATGCAATTCAGATTAAAATATAAGTTAATTGGATTATACAATTAGATTATACAATTAGATTATACAATTAAATAATAAGTAAGTAATAAAACTATACAAATTACATTAAATTAAAAGTTATTAAATTATACAAATTTAATTGCATTACAAATATTAAAATCATGGTTTCTAAATGTATTTATAGTAATAAAGATGGTATTAAATATTAATAATAATTGATAATTAGTTGATAAAATTATAATATAATTTAATTTATGTACCAATTTTTATATATTGTGGGCTCCAAGTGAACTTATCCATTTTGATATTAGTTTTTTAAATTTATGGGGTTGGGTTTCGGTTTTTAAGTTTTCAGGGAGAAGGTTAAATATTTTGGGAGCTAGGTACATGAAATGTCTTCGAGCTGACGTGCTATGTAGTGTAGGTACGTTGTAGTGTCGGTTGGTTATTGTTCTGGTGGTGTAATTGTGGTGTACGAGGGTTTTTTTCTTATATTTGTACAAAAGATGCATTAGAGTAAATTTTATGTGGAGTTGCCGTATGTTTAAGACATTGTATTCAGTGAATAGTCGAGTGGAGGAGTATCTTGTCGGTCGCTTGTTGATAGTACGTATTATCGTTTTTTGGGCTTTTTGTAATTGGATTGAATTGAATTGACTTGCCATTCATATTTAGATTGCTACGTTAAACGAATATGCTTTCGCCTTCCGTAAAAAATGGTTAATGAAAGTACAATTATGATTTACTGAGGTAATATTTGTTTTAATAGACTATATCTCCACTAACCAGCGGACGAGAATTCAAATTTCGTTAAAAGACGGTCTCGCGATCGGACGTTTTTTTAGAACGAGACAGAAATACCGAATTCATTCCACTGCGACCCAAACACCTGCGCGGCTGGCGAAAACTACAGTATGGTTCCGATGAAATAACAATTATTATTGGTGTATTCTCGGTTGTACATACATATTTGTAAATTATACGTCGAAGTGCGTAAACATAAATAAATACAAATGCAGTGCGTTGACATGGTAGATATAAAAAAAATTCAAATATTTGTTTAATTTGATTTTTTTTAATTTATTTTGCATAGGTTTTCCAAAAGTGAGTAAAAATCTTTTGTTTTACAGTAACCTGTAAGTTTTATTTCTAATACTTATCTTTAAAGTATTACTTGATTTGATACGTATGACATTGAAAAGAGGGTTTATTCCTTACAACTGAAGTAGAATATATATTAAAACTAGGTTTTATTTCTAACTATTTTCTACGGTACCTACCTACATATGTAGTTATGCGATTGCATAATATTGTATCGCTTTCATGTATTTTTTTCCATAGTTAACGGAGCGACCTGACTCGTCAAATTTTCGAAATGTTATTAAATTCACGAGGTAAGTTTCGATTGAAAAATCATAGGTTAGTATGTCAAAAATAACCTCGTCTTTTTTCCTAAAACAAGAAGCTCAATTCACAATATGACATTATGAAACTGACAAAAAGTAACACAAAAAATATTAAATATGTTGAATTATACCAATGTAATCGTGAATTGGACAATAAAATAGAAATTATTAACAATAAAATGATTTGAATCGCACATCACGAATCAAAATTCATTTGGTTCGTGGCACTTTTTGACCAGCAATCACAAACAGTTTCACGTACTTTGGCATAAGTTTTATCATTTATACATGAAACATCGATGACAGACATAAACTCCTGATAGTCCATAGTTGATTCTTTTGCCTGGAAATTAAACAACCCAAAATTATCGCCAAGTGTTATAAAAAATATGTGCTTATTCTGACTGATTCTTTTGAACGACCCTGTAGCATATAAGTACGTACAATGTATACGGAAAATTAAATATCACTAACCTTTGTTTTGTTAACCTTTTTTTAAATATATCTTCCACGAACGTTTTTGATTTCGTAGTTTGTGTTTTCTAATAAAACTTTTGTTTCAAGGATATTTTCCTCCCCATTTTTAAGCGAGGAATTTTCTAAAAATGTTATTAACTAGACCGGCGTGAAGTACACGTCAGCTTGCCGCCCGGTCGCGGCGGAGAATGACATAATTTGGTCTTCTGCCGAGTACAAACGAGTACTGAAAAATGTACAGCCGAGTACAAAAAAATGTACAAACGTGAATCGAAATTAATTACTATTATATACTTTAAGAATATATTTTTGGTCATAAATTATCTCTAATGTTTCAATAATGTCTTGGTAAATTATTTTTGTAAAAAAAAACTGAACTATACCAATTTGTAAGACCATAAATAAATAGTCAAATTGAGGGATTTTCGTCACAAAACGCGTGTTCGGATTTATTTATTAGTAATTTTATTTGAAATAAAAATTATTATTATTTATTTATTATTAAAATTATTAGTATTATTTATATGATTCGAAATATTTGTTGTATAATACAAATTCACATTTGAAAATGCAACAAATCTACGCAACGTCCAACGGTAACACTTTATTATGATATGAAAATAATATTATTTTTCAAAATTTAACATCTTACTTTACTAGATAACATAACGATATTTCAAAATCAATTTGAGTTTTTTTCTAGAAAAGTGTCCATACGTCTAAAACTGGCCTCAAAAATGCGATATTTCAGGTCAAGTCTACCTATTTCGCCTTGAGAGTGAGTATGTTGGATACGTTCCACGGCTAATAGTTCGGTTATAATTTCAATGGTATGTATAAAAGTCTGACGGATGGTCGAGAGCCGCCCAGAATCAGCAAAACTAAATACATTAAAATTTGTGAGATTTCTATTTCCAAAACTGAATCACAGTCCTTTCCAAACATGAAATCACGACCACCATCTTACAAATTACCCAACAATCAACCCACAGTAACATCAAGCTACTTTACAATCAAGACATCCACAACCACAATACTCGGAATAATAATAAAATCCGCATTTCTCTAACACACACTACGTAATATGGAATAAAATCTCTATACTGTATTGCATACACACTCTTCCAGCATGTATAAAAACCGCCAGCTTAATCTGAAAATTCAAAGTAAGCCTTTAAAAGAATATTTTTTTTAAACATATAAAAACGAAAATACGTAATGTTATATTTGTTATATTATTGTTGTCGAGTTATACTTTATTTTGTTTCTTTTTTTATCCCCTGTGTTTGTAATCGAGCATAATCTATTTTTACTAATGTATTAGTTGGTAAGTACTTTCTTCTAAATTCATACCTTGGCTCTGTGCTTGTGTGTACATCCCTGTCTGTTTCCTTTTTTGTTTCTTCTACTTTACCTCCCTTTTTATATTTGCGTACTGTTTTGTATTTGAAACTTATAATTACGACATTTTTCTAGTTTTGTACTGTTTCGTATGTGAAACCTATAATTTTGATATTAAAATACTAATGTAAAATTGTACCTATTAAATCCCATCTATGTTTTGTAAGTTCATCTCGTCCTACAATAAGTTTTGTAACTCATCGGGATTGCTCTAACAAAAAATAAAAATAAGTTAATTTTTTTTTTTTTAAATAACGAAAACAGATAAAGAGAACACAAGAAAACGTTATGGTAGGGGAAGATTTCTAAATTTTTCCCAGTATTTTTTTACATGTATCCTATGAAGCTATATGGATGACTCGGGGTTTATCCTCCGAACATCATAAAAATTCTTTCGCTTAATAAGTGCCTTCTCTATTCAGCCAGACAAGACCTTAAAAGCTAGAACACAAGTGGTGGAGGGACAATAGTCCTTAAAGTTGTTTATTTTACGTCATTACCTCTAGACACAATCCACTCCAGAACTTCACAATAGTCTATTATGCTATGAATTAAAATTACAAGCTACAAAAAATATAAGCTTGCTCATATTATAAAAGATACGAGTAGGTACCTACATCGCTAGACAGATTGGACTAAGTGCTCGCGACAAGCTCATAGTATGTTGAAAACTTCTGGTATAGAGCACGTAGATGCAATATGCAAGCATCCCCAGAGATGACATAATATTTATGTAGAGTAATGACCGGTGGAAACTTTGGTTTCGGTCAATAAACGAGTTTCGACCATTATTTTGGTTTCGATCAAAATTTTTCCGAAACATAGGCTCTGCCGAAACATGCGTATACGTGATGTGTCGAATCACTTCCAGCTTCACTCGGACGCGTATGTACGCCTCAAGAAGTAAAGAACGCGTCATATAAAAGTTGTACAAATATGAAAAAGCAATAACTTTGTGGCTCGCCATAATTTACAATATAAGCTGGATCAGGAGAATACGAGTATCAAAACTCAGTTTTTACATATTTTACTCCCTGGTGAAAGAACCGGTTGAGTGTAGTTAAATTCAAGTCAAAAACAAATGTATGTGTTTGTGCAGGTCAAAGTTGTAGTTTTGAAATATTTACTATCTTTATTTGAGCCCATAAAAAAGGCATTCACATTGAAATTAACATAGCTAAACATTATATAAACGGTGCAGTAGATTAATGGGTATGCCTGTTGTAAAAATATTATAATAATGTAGAAGAAAAAAATAATAAAAAGTGTCAACACAATTTAACATCCTCAACCATCAAACCAAACCAATAAAAAACCAAACCTAATAAAAAATAATAAAGAAGTTTCAATACTAATAATTAAAAATACAATTTAACATCCACAATCATCGAACAAAACCTTATTTAAAATAATAAAGAAGTATCACTACAGTTTAACATCTTCAACCATCGAACAAAACCTAATTTAAAATAATAAAGAAGTACCTATCAATACAATTTAACATCATCAACCATCGAACAAAACCTAATTTAAAATAATAAAGAAGTACCTATCAATACAATTTAACATCATCAACCATCGAACAAAACCTAATTTAAAATAATAAAGAAGTACCTATCAATACAATTTAACATCATCAACCATCGAACAAAACCTAATTTAAAATAATAAAGAAGTATCAATACAATTTAACATCCTCAACCATCGAACAAAACCTAATTAAAAATAATAAAGAAGTATCAATACAATTTAACATCATCAAACATCTAACAAAACCTAATTACAAATAAAAAAGAAGTATCAATACAATTTAACATCCCCAATCATCGAAAATACCTAATTTAAAATTTTATTTTCTTTCAATTATTTATTTTTGTCAAAATTTATCGTTTAAGGCGATGCACTACGTCGTGTAATATTTTAAATTGAGCCGCTATCAATAACAACCCTTACGTAGATGGCGATAAGGTTTAAATTCCCTTTTAACACCATCCGCCCGTTTTGATTTGTGCAAGAAAAAAATATGGTCAAAAAGTGCCTTTTATTTTATTTTGTGGATATTCAGGAATAATTTTTTTTTTTCGAATCATTTTATAACTTAATTTTCCACACTATACAATAAAATCATAACCGAAAATGGGTTCGTAAGGAGAGATTTTGAACTTTAAAGCAGTTTTCATAGGCCTTATATATTATTTTTTTCTGGGCTTATAAAAAGACTGATCAAAAAAATACTCGATTATTTCAAAGGCCAAGATGTATTTTACTCGCAGTATTTAATTAAAGCATCTGAAACATTTCTAGGCGATCAAATTTTCAAACCAAAAACACATGATTTTGCATTACTACGTATGGCATCGCCTTTAATAATAATTAATTATTGTATGCTATAAACTAAAAACGGATTTTATTATTATTTTTTTGGTAAGATCTTAGAATCTAAACCGTATATTTAAGAATAATAATTACCAATTGGTAGATTCAAGATGTATTGTAGGAACCACATTAAGCTAAATAGAAGATTTTATATAAGTTATAATTAATTAGTAAATTGTTAACTTTGATGAACAAATTAGTAAAATAAAATTGATAAATAAATGAAAACAAACAAAAAATCACTAAAAAATAGATTACATTTCGGTTTAAAAAAAAATCTAGTTTCGGTCCACAAATTTGAAGTGAATAGAGATAAAATGGGTAGGAATTTTTAAATTTCAACTGTGAAATTATCATTTAGTAACCTAAAAACATAAATAACTCTATACAAAACGGTGTTTTGGATATTGATAAATCACAAAGGAACCTAATCACGTATAATAATAAATGATAACGTATCAACGGCTTCTGTTTATATATGGTTTGCTTGACAAATAATTGTTACCGTCGAATTAAACTAAAACTTAATTTAAATTAGAACTGATGTAGGTCTGTGTATTTAGGTAGTCAGTAGTGATCATAATAATATTGTGAGAAATTATTTGGAACAACACAGTTCTAAACTCAATTACCAAGCCTAATAACTTTAGCAATGTCTATGATTCTATGGCGTTATTAGGTTATGTTGTTATTGCATTATCGCTTTACTGTTTTCAATCAAGATTATAAATTAAACCCGTTACGGTTTCTTAACAAGTTCAAATTCTGAAGTAATATTTGTAGATAACGTTTAGAAAGATGAAAATTTTGAAATCAAATTAAGATTATTACCATTTAAGTATATTAAGACTCCCCAGATTGTACATTCTGTGGTCTAGAAGTGGGAACTTTAGATCACATATTTTTTGGTTGTCCCTCTCTAAACAAATATCCTCTCTTCTATCAAGCCTTATCTAAAATTGCCTCCCCTCCATTCAACATTCATCTCTTCTAAGTCTGAACTCGACTCCAATTTTCATTATAATTTTGAAATTTGCCTATTTAAATAAAATTAATATTTAAATTCACCTTTCATTTCTCAATAATTTTAAATGATGGCCAAGAACACCCTTGAAGGGTGAAAGCCAGAAATAATAAGAAAAAAAAAGTATATTAGTCTTCAAAATGCAGGTATTTGGAAGCATATTGCATACAGAATACATCAATTCTATTGTTCAAATGTTAACATTTTTTATCAAGTCAAACTGTACCCGGTATCTAGCTATCAAATTCAAATTCAAAAAAATATGTATTGCACAAAAAGAGTACAAAGGGTATAGCTTATAGGTTACATCCTATTTCTTCCAGCTAACCCAACAAATACACATTATATTACATAACCCAACAATTACATGTTAACAAATGTATGTAAATAAAAAATAAAAAACAGAGGTATTTAATTTAAGGTGTTGTGACATTTGTTTAAAAGAAATGTTTTTAGTGTTGATTTAAATTTAAGTATGTTGGTTATTTGTTTGATGCTACGTGGAAGGTTATCTTCCTAGAGTAACAATATATATCTGAACTATGAATAAATGTGCTGCGAACAATTTTTTATTTCCCGAAAGCGTAGTTAAAAAATCCTTTAAAAAAATTTAAATGGTTCTTATGCAGAAATCATAATATAAAAATGGCAAAATACCTTATAAACTATAATAGCGCCAGTATTCTAGAAGAAAATATGTTTTTCATCCTGAAACTGGATTACCTAATAGATTTATCTCGATCGTAAAAATGTTACCCCAATGATCCCCAACCCTTACCACTTTAAAATCAACGAAAGAATTTCCTGAAAATTGTATATCAATTTTCTAAAAACCTAATATCTAACATCAAGCAACGTTTCAATTCTCCGAGTTGCCTTTATTACCAAGTAGAAGTCGAAGGCTCTTCACCCTAACAAAAGATGGAGGACTTTAGGCCGTATTCCGGTTTTGAGTACTTGAACCGTTTTGCATGCCACACTTACTGCAGCCCACGTAACAAGTGGTCACCGCAAAACGAAGGTTCTTGAGGTCCTCGACCACCCTTGTTTCTCATCCGGTCCTATCGTGTGGCCACCCGATTGTTCGCTTCGGTAAATTCTTCATCTACATGAATGACAAATTTGAAACAGATATAGTAAGTGAAATTTAGTAGATTCATCATAGTTTAGTTCAAAATTAATGAATTTTAATTACCGTTCATTGGCTAGTCTTATTAGCTTGCCCGTGCTACCGGCAAGCACTTCACTGAATAGTTGAATGATTTTGAATCATTATTAACGTATAAATAAATTAAGTGTTTTTAAAACGGGTAACATAGTATATTTAAAAATATTTGGCTGCAAAGTATCTAATTCGTATTTCATTTAATTGGAATAACTTTTGAAGGTTGTAATATTTAATTGTTGAAGAAGATAAAAATAATTTAAACAAAACAGAACCAGTAACGGAAAATAAAAAAGGTAACAATCGCAGCTGGGAATCGAACCACTTCACCATTGTGACCTGATTTTTTTAGATCATTTTTCTTCTTCAATGATTATCTAATTCGTGTTTATAATATCTAAGCACATTATATCACATTGAAATCTAATTATTATTTGGTTCAAAAGCTAAATGTTGATTATGCAGATACATTTATTTTAAAATTTATCTACACAAACTAAGAACAAAACCTGCACGTATAGATACCTACTCGATGTTAATGAGGGGTAGATGTCTGGAAATCTCTGTGAGATGCTGTATCGCCTACCTACCGCATTGAAAAAAAGCGCCCAAAATGCTGCAGCAAAGCTCAAACCCCCCTTCTCCATTCAAATCCCATCCCCTTATACAAAACAACCCCTAGTTTAACAGCCACCATGACAAAATGTCTTATTGTCAGCTTATTGATTTTATTTATACATGTTAATGAGTTGTACATTTTTGCTCAGTGTCCGGATGGGTCAGGATAGTTCGCCAGATTATGAATTTTGCTGATGGTAGGGGTTAGTATTCTGTGACCGCCACCCTCGTTAGTAAAATGTCTCAACAATTTTTCAAGTGACTGGGTGTACTAGAGGGCCTCACTACCACTGTGCGCGGTGTAAGATGCAGCAGGCACAGGCTGGCGTCTCTTGGAACTTAACTTTTGATGGCGCCTACCGCGGTCGCATTGCCCTGTAATGCCGAAATACTTCAGCGAAGGGCGGATGAATCTAATTCGCGGGATCGTAAATTAATCGCACTTTATTCTTTTATACTCGTTTCTTTTTACCATGAAATTTAAGTATTTAATGGGAGTATCTTGTAAGAATTTCGGTAACATAATAATATTTACGTATAAACAGATAAAATAGGTAACTAGTGATATTGAGATATTGGGCCAGTATATCAGTTGTTTTAAGCTCGGCTTGGGACAAAATCCGTAAATAGGTCGAAGGCCTGCATAACAACAATATTAGACAATTGTCAATACATCAACAACGATATCAACAAACTGAAACTCAAACTGAAGTTATAATTGTCAGGAATAATTATTTAAATAATTGCCTGTTTTTCCCTTACTTTATATTTATTATCAGTCTATATTCATCTCTAATGTATTTAGATGTTTCTAATTTTTCTCTTGATTGCTCAATATTTAATATGTAACATAATCCTATATATGTACACCTACACATATAGATGATCCAGAAGTTTTAATTGTTCCTATTATATATATATATAAATATATATTTACCTATTGCATAATGTTATTCTATTTTCCCTATAATTAGTGTAACTCGCTTACCAAGAACAAGAACCAGTTTCTTCTTTGGTGAGATTGCGATTATAAATATATTTTGAACCGATATTTAATTTATTTAACACCACTGTACCCACTTATATCTATACTAAAAATTATATCTATGTACCTCTTTAACAAAAAATCGGTGCAATGAGTATACCTTATTATATTTTGCCATTTCTGCAAGTAAGGCAATTAATTTGATTCAAACTACCGTCGAAACCGTAGGAAGCTCGAGAATGTTGAGTTTCAGGCCACACCAAAAGAGCCCCAGTCATATAACTGATTTTCACTGAACTCTAACAAGAGCCTTATCATACATTAATGAAGTACGAGTAGGTTGAAGCGCTTCTGCATGCATTTTCCAGGAAGAAAACAAAGGAAGTCTCTCAAAGCTTTCCTTGGCTCGCTCGTTCTTTGTTCTTTACTTTTGGAGAAAATAGTGTTTTGAATAATAAAACAGCCAAAAAAATCTTTGAAGATGATGTGCTACTATATTGAGCCACTTTTTGAATGCTAAGTATTATAAAATAATATACCTAATAGATATAGAATAGAATAAACCTGGGATTTATGCGGGTTCACGTAGAGGACTCCAACCCATTGTCCCAATGCTACCACTGCCTGTGGTTCGAACATACTGCCAACAAGTGCCGAAAGAAAACAGAAAAACCCAAATGTCTCCACTGCGCAGAAGAACACATTCTAGCGAACTGCCCAAATAAAAATCAAACACCAAAGTGCTACAATTGTCTAGCCTTTAATAAAAAAAGAAATGGGAAAATAAATTCTAACCATCGAGCGAATGACAGCAAGTGCCAATACGTCAAGAAAATGACAGAATCTGCTTACCAGAAAATTGACTATAATTAAAATGCTATATTCATTAAAAAAAACAAGTAAGAAATTAATATCTCAACTATACTTTGTTTACAGCATATCAATGTCGACACCCTGTTTAATAGCGCCTATTCAAATTTGCAGTATCTACTTAAGTACTAACAACTCACAGTCGAGTTACATTATTATTTATAAGTATATGATTATTATTGTTCCGCCCAATTATGACGTTATTAATAGAAACGAGTTCTTAATTACTAACAAAATATACTTCCGAACATATTTATTTGCACACTCATTCATCTGTAACACAATATTTCATGATGATTTCAGATGATTTCATAAATAATGAAATAGAAAAAAATATTAAAATTCAAGAATATGAATGCATATCCACTGATTCATGTAACAAAATTATTTCTAAAAACAACAGTGATATAATTATTATGCACCTAAATATTCGTAGTGCTCAAAAAAATTTTGAAGAGCTAACTCTAAAAATAAATAATTTAATAAAAAAAACCGGACTTCATAGTATTATCCGAAACATTTACAAATGCTGAGTCACCTTCTTATTGCTTACCCGAATACAATTATATTTCTACCAAAATAGATATCAATAAAAATAGTGGAATAGTAATATTTGCAAGTAATAAATTTAGTATTATTAAAATAATTGAACACCCAATACATTTAGTTAACTGCATCGAAATACATTTCAAACTCGGCAAATCAATGTACCACCTAATAGCTATCTATAGAACGCACAGCTCGAATATAATTACGTTTATTAATGACCTTAAATGCATATTATCGAAATTTAAAAATAAGCTTTGCTTCATTGTAGGTGATTTTAACTTAAACATTAATGACAAAATTGAAAATGGTTGCAAAAATGAATACATTAACTGTATGACTGAACAAAACTTCATATCTTGCATAAATAAAAACACAAGAGAAATAAAAGAACATACTCCATCCTGCTTAGATCATATCTGGACAAACGTAAATATTAAAAATCTTCACAAATTAAAATCAATTGTTTGGAAAACTAACATAACTGACCATCATTCATGCTTACTTCTATATAATAACAATATTAAACAAAAAAAACATAATATAATAACTAAAAAATCCACCATTAATATGACCATTCTCACTGAAAAGCTAAAAAAAGAGGATTGGAACAATGTTTTAAACAGTGATGACACTGAAACATGTTCGACTAACTTTGAAAATACCCTGTCGCAACACATTAAAAATTCAACAAATGAAACAACAACACACATAAAATCTAAATTAAGATGTTTAAAGCCTTGGATTACACAAGGACTTATAATATCTATTAGAAACAAAGAAAAACTTTACAAGACAACTTTAAAAAATCCCCAAAATGAAAATGCATATATTTTATATAAAAAATATAAAAATAAATTAACAGCCTATATTAAAAAAAGTAAAGAAGATTTTTTTAAAAATAAAATATTATCCTCAGAAAATAACCAAAAACAAATGTGGAAAACAGTTAATTTGGCTATTGACAATACAAAAAAAACACAAAACGTAAAATATATTGAGCATGATAACAAAATTATAGATGCCAATATGCAACCTAAACAATGTGCAAACATATTTAACTCTTTTTTTGCTAATGTCGGAAAAAATCTTGCGAAAAATATCCAAAAATCTTTTATCCCGGAAAATCACAATAATGAAAACTTACAGGAACGTAACATACTCTCAACGTTTGAAACGACAACAGAATGTGAAATCATAAAAATAATAGATAATATGAAAGTAGGTTCGTCTCCCGGTTTTGATTCTATTACGGCACATATGTTAAAATCTATGAAACCTTATTTAATAAAACCAATCACTCATTTAATAAACCTAAGTTTAACAAAAGGAATATTTCCAACGAACTACAAAAATACAATAATCTCACCTATTTACAAATCTGGAGATCCACATCAAGTAACAAATTATCGACCAATCTGTTTAATTTCAAATATAGGAAAAATCTTTGAAAAAATAGTAAAAAAACAATTAGTCAATTTCCTAGATAATAATAAAATACTACACAAAAACCAGTTTGGATTTATAAAATCTCTCAGCACACAAGATGCTATTGCTAACGTAACTTCATACATTTACGAATCTTTAGATAAAGGTAAAAAATGTGCAGGTATATTTATTGATCTAAGGAAAGCCTTTGATAGCATATCGCATAAGATTCTACTAAAAAAAATGAATAATATAGGCATAAAAGACAACGCGATTAAATGGATTTCAAACTACCTAAAAAATCGACCACAAGTCGTAAAAATAAATAATGTTAATAGCGATAAAGAACATTCTGACTTTGGAATCCCGCAAGGTACAGTGCTTGGACCAATTCTTTTCACCATATATGTTAACGACATTTTCTTTCAACCACTACATGGCCAAATTACTTCGTATGCCGACGACACAGTTCTAATAATAAGCGAAAAACTTGGGAAAACGTAATACTTAAAGCCACTGAAGACATAAATACTCTTAAGAATTTCTTCGACATTAATTTGCTATCACTAAATAGCGATAAAACATATGTAATTCCATTTGCAATACACACAAAAGACATCCCTAAAAATTTTAACATCATCATTCATGACAATTCCAAAATACATAATAAAAATTACTGTCTCCAAAACTGCACAATACTAAAAAACACAAACACAATCAAATATCTAGGAGTAATTATCGATAAAAATTTGAATTGGAAGGAACAAATATGTCAAATTGTAAAAAAAATCAGAAAACTGATATATGTATTTTTAAGAATCAGAAATTTTTTATCTTTAAAAAACCTATATTTAATATATTATGCCTTGGTCCAATCAACGCTACAATATGGTATCATTAGTTGGGGATCCACATACAAAACTAACCTTACTCCAATAGAAGTGGTACAAAGGTTAATAATTAAAATAATATTACGAAAACCTTCCGATTACCCAACGGATCGATTATTCGAAGAATTTCAAGTGCCTTCATTTAAAGATCTTTATATTAAAAATGCACTAATTCAAATCATAAAAGAAAAAGACAAGTATCAATTTCTAACTGAAAACCGTACTAGACTTAAATATATTTTTCAATGCCCAAAATTAAACACTTCCTTTGCACAAAATTATTACACTTACCGGGCAAGAATTTTTTTCAATCGACTACCTGAAGAAATTAGAAACATTAATGATAACATCAAAATAATAAACACTGTAAAAAAATATTTTAAAGACAAACGCACAAAAAATAAAAATGTTTCCAATTGAATTAATCTTAAGAATAACTCACTTCATGAAAAATAACTCACTTCATTTAAATGAGTTTAAAATCATTTTATTTTTAATTACATACTTATTGCAATAAAACAATGTACACTCCTCTTCCAGCCACAAGCTAATGCTTCTATGGAAGAGGAGTCCTGAAATATTTTATCTTATATTGTAACAAATAAACAAAAATGTACTTATATAATAAATGTAATAAATAATAAATAATAAAAAATAAAAATAATAAAAAAATAAAAAATACTTGGCTTGGCTTCAACAAAATCTTTAGTCACCCAAAGAAACGTTTTAGAAGATTTCTTGATTCATTGCCGGCATGATAATAATGACAATGAAATTATCCTTCATTCATTTTGTTTTATTTTAAAGTTTCAAACTCAAGCTCGTTGCTTTTTGAACCGAGTGGTTTTATGCTAATAAGTTTTGACGTTACGGCTATAAATCCTGTTACATTCAACATTAAGATATGCTCCAGTTTCTCCGTAAGTGGCTCATTTCTGTAGGTAAAACTAATTGTACCGGTTCAAAGTACCCCCACAAATTTACAAAATACCGTTTAAGGTTGTGAAAAAACGTTACAAAATGTACTTAATGTGATTTACAGCCATTTATTTTCCTTCCTTGGCGATGCTTCATACTCCACCGAACGCTTTAAAATCGGGTAACGAATAAAATGCTGGCATGAATTTATTTCTATCGTTTATTTTCAATTTGTTCAAGAACGCACGTTACGGGCAAAATACCCTATTTGGGAGATGTAATAACGGACTTAACCCTACACCGCTCGTGCTTAACATCTTCTCACAATTTTAATGTAACAGTTCACCCTTACTTCAAGACGTTTACATTGTTTTTGTTTTGGTATTGAGTGAGATTTTTGATGTGAAACGTATTTTGACCCGTGTAGGAGGGTATAACCGACTCTGGCGTAGCAAGAGTGGCAAGACAGGACGACACATCATTCGGCCAACCTCGTGATTCGTTGTTTTTTGTTTTCAATTTTTAACATTTTTCGTGACGAATCAAGTATTTTCTAAGAAAGTTAACGCCAAACAGTTTAAATAAATTTCATTTAGATCAACAACAGTTGATTCTGAATACATAAATTTTATTATATATTATTAAATGTAGAATTTATCAATCGTCATTTTAAAACGAATAAAACACCATCTCCTTAAAACACACCGTTTGGTTGGTATGACTGAATTTGTTTATTCATCACAATCATTCTACGCGTTGTGATGGTTTGAACAATCACATAAATAAACGATAAATAATAAACGAACGTGCTCCAAAAATGTTTGTCTAGACTAGCAACATGGGATAGATTACAGGCCTTAAGTAAACACATTCCCACAGGAAGGGATAAAATACGGGCAGTCAGTTCTTGAACGTGGATACGTTGACAGTTCCGAGAAATCAATACAAATCAGAAGTGTTGTGTGAAATTACAGTTAATTAGTGAATTCAAATGGTGTTAGAAAGTACTGTGGAATATTGAATTAAAGTGAAATATTATTGAACCGGTGTTTGTGTGAAGTGAAAGTAGTTGGACTCAGTGAGAATACAATCAATAATAATGACAATAATAATAATTGGATAATTTGTAGAGCGCCGTTTTGTGAAAAATCACCCCAGGGGCGCTAAGAGTTGGGCGATCGCGATTATAATATAAAATGTGTTAAATTAAACGTGACTTCGTAAATATGTAGTTCAAACTAAATTACTTGTTTTAAAAACATGAAAATAATAATAATAATGATTGCGTTGTAAAACAGAGATTAGGGAGGTACAATTGTATTTACAGAATTATTTAATTACCCTTTTATAGGCGTAGGGAGGGGACCAAAATTTGAACAAATTGCAAGGATTTCGCTAAAAGGAGGAAAGAAGCCGATAGGGAGGAGATCGAAAATTAAAGTGATTTAGCTATATAGTGTAACCAGGTAAGCTTCACGCTGAGAATGAGAGATGACTAACTGGGTGATTTTTTTTAATATTATTTATTAAATTCCAGAGGACCCCTTTAAAAGACGGATACAACCGAGGTACAGGAACTAAGTTTACGACACCTGCCGCCCAAATAATGTTTCATTAAAAGGAATACGCTAGACGGATTGTCAATCAGCTGTGAGTGGGAGACAGGCCAATGACCTTTTCATATATAAGCCGAGAGGCGCGGTGTACAGTCAGTCAAAGGGGAAGTTTTGCTAGCGTATGACCTCCCGAATTGAAAGCGATCGGATGCAACCAGACGGAACAAAATGAAAACTTTTCTTCTGTTATTTGACTTTCTAATTTATTACTTTTCATCTATTGTTTGACTTTCTAAGTTACGAATTGGGATGCACAAAAACAAATCTAGAGTCAAAAGAGGGAGATGGTAATCTCCGAAATAAAACTACCAACCGAACAACTTTTCTCAACAGGTACCTTTCGAGAGGTAGGCAGCCTCTTTAAATTAAATGCAAAAATCAAACCAATTATCCGTTTATACCTACCTGAGAGGATAGGTATTCAGTAGAAGTTACCCATACCTAATACACGAGGGTGCTAGTAACCTCATAAAATAAATACTGGAACCAAATACTAAAATACAGACAGTCCTCATCCTAAATTTGGCATTTCGAGTAGACCTTACATATATCTCACATGATAATTGGCTGAATGGGTAGGCACACAACCTATCGCTAAAGGCAGGCTAAATGTCGACAAGATCGTCGTGTGTTATCTATGTTATTGACCTAGAAAGGGATGTAAATCCCCGACGACGAGGGAGTTACAACGTTTTCTAGAGGTGGCACGTAACTTAGGACCTTACGTGTCACATTTTCGCGACTAGATTCGTGACAAGGGATGTCATGGTTTTCCCCTTCTACACTCAGTAAAGTAGATTTTCCTGGAGGTGTATGAGGTTGGGGCAATTCTGAAATTGGTGATGAGACCTGGTTTTCTTTATTCTGGCGTGACGGTTGCCGATTTGGAACAAGGGGAGACCCGGCCGGTTGTGATATCCAGATACGCAGATATCGATTGCCTTGCTCAAATTATCATCCATTGGTTTTGTTTGGTAAAGAGGAGGAGCCAATCTTAACTTGAAAAAAAATTTATTTCCTTTCCTCTCCTTCCCCTCCCAAAATATATACATGGATGGCGCCGACAACTAACACCATAAATTTATCGTATGTTCATCACACATACAAAATCTAACACTTTATCATACTCACATAACCCTATGACAGGTAGACTCACGTAGCTAGTTTGAAGAGCAGGCGACTCAGAAAAATAAGGTTTATGAGATGGTTTTAAAACACAGCGGTAATGGATTCAACTCACTCTATCTCAAAAGAACCAAGGGATACCACACATACATAGATAACTAGGTTTCTAAACCGAGAAACAAAAAACCAACACAACGTTCGGTGAAGCCTTTTTATACTGAACCGTCACGTGAAATGAGTACGTTCAAGGTCGTACGTCACGTAGACAAACTAGGATGTACACACTTGAAGGGGTTTGTAATAAAGAGAGAGGCAAGGGCTTGAAAGACGGCAGGGAGGACCTTCCTACCCCGGATATATACATAACCAAAGCCTTATGGAAAAGTTACCTATGGGACTTAAAGAAAATTTATCGTAGAAAGAAGAGAAGGAAAAAGTTTGAAGTAGAAAGGGCAGATCATTACAGCGTGTAATCTATCTATGGTCTACAACAGGGGTGCTCAAACGGTCGATCGCGATCGACCGGTCGATCGCGAGTACTTTTTGAGTCGATCTCGAGAAAATTTTCCCATTTTTCATGCCTTATTTTTTATTATTTATTTGTAGCTTGTAAGACTGGGTTACTGAACGTAGTGTTCTGAAACAGCTGGCAAATTTCGTATTTGCAATGTTTGGGTCAACTTATTTGTACGAGTCTGCATTTTCTGAAATGAAGATAATTAAGTAAAAATATCGCAATCGACTAACTGACGAACATATGTCATCGTGCTTGTGATTAGCACTCGGTAATTACGTACCATCGTATGAAAAGTCATTATTTAGTTTAGAAACTAGAACTCGTTTGTTTTTTGTATGAACCAATAAACTTGCAATTTTTAATAAATATAAGTTTTTTCATCGACTTTTTAGTGCAGACCTCCACCTACCTTGACTAAAAAAAATGCATATTGCGAACTAATTTCTGTTGTTCCTCCAAATTCTATGTGGATTCGTGGCCATGCAATTTTGGAACGTCCCTATATATACACTTATACCTGCGCCACGATACACCCTACCTACATAGACGACAATTCTGTATATGCACATACTTGCAGTCTCTCAGAGTCGATCGATCGGAATCTAATAATATTGAGGTAGATCGCCAGCAGTTCAAGTTTGAGCACCCCTGGTCTACAACAACCAAATCAGGGTTGCCAATTCGTGGAGGATTCCCCAAATTTCGGAGAATTTCTAAGATTTTCAAAAATTGGGTTAAAACCAAGATAACCAAGTTGAAAAATTATATTTACAATAATTGTGAGAACGTGCTTTATTTTGATTTCGTTGACAACAAATTTAAAAAATATATATTTTAAGGTCTAAACAAAGAGAAAATCTGGAAATTACTAGATGAAAAAATATGCTAATTTTGTTTGAATTTGGATGTAAGGGAATTTGTGGGGAATTTGAAAATCTCTTCATCTCTTGTGGGTATTTTAGAACATATGCATTGGCAACTCTGGTCCACATTGGAACCGATAAAAATTTTTAAATGCAGGTTTTTAAAAACCGGTTCTTAAGGTGAGGTCATGGATACATTTTTGCACTTGCACGATTATAATAGAAAATTCTCAGTAATATGTGGTCGGTTTAGTGGGGTTTAATCGGGTTTAGTCGGTTTAGTCGGATCAGTCGAAAGTTATGATGTTTGAAAAATAAGTATGAAAACACTGTGCAATATAGTTATGAATGGTGAATACTTAGAGCTTGTGGATGTGTGTGTGAAAAATTTTCACGGAAAGTCTGATAGAGAAATAGAAAGAAGGGTTAGTGCAAGACACTCCATTAATAGAGGATGGAACGCAGTTGGCGCTAGCAAAAAATTGTCCAAACAAGCGAAGCGAGTTGTCCAAATAAGCGAAGCGAGTTGTCCAAACAAGCGAAGCGAGTTGTCCAAACAAGCGAAGCGAGTTGTCCAAACAAGCGAAGCGAGTTGTCCATAATTAAGTGCTGGTACTTACCGCGTTGTATGACAATAAGGTATACCTGAAGGAAAGACGGATGGAAGTAGACTGAATGCTGTAGAAATAATATCCCTGTGGCATGTGTACTGTATATGGTAAAACCATTTATGATATACGAGAGAAATGTGGAGATTTGCAAAAGAAGTCTGGTGAATGCTTATTAAGCTTATGCTTAAGAAGATTAATGAGTAACCTTAAGAAATGGATGCTTAGACCGTTTGGGCGTGCAGAGCGAATGCACGAAGAAAAGAGTGTAAGGAGAATATATTACGTGAATGTGACCGATTTAAGAAGTCAGGGACGGGCGTGATGGTTAGCTAGTTAGTTTTAGTTAAATTATGAAGCACCCCTAAGATGAATTTAAATTATCATTTAATTCAAATTATTAATAAATAAAAATTAATGATCTACTTTTGCACTTTGTAATCTTCCTGTAATTTGAAAAAATAAATTGCGAGCAAATTTCTCTCTTTTCACCTGATATTTTCACAATGCCTGCTCCAACAATTCCAATATTAAGACCTGGCTAGTGAGGGTTAAGATTCTTGTTAGTATTGTAGTAATGGAATTGGGTTACTGCAGAATTAATACCCTTAATAGCCTCAGACAGTAAACAACAAGGAGTGGGGTACCGGTTCATTGATCACGTTATAAATGGAGTATCGGAAGGGATGTTCATTCATTGAACACTTATTATGTGTATACCCCAATGCCCAATACCCTTCAAGAGATATCAGTTTAATTAATCCGATCTATACCTTTTGCTTACGCTAGCACGTTCAAATGTTAATAGATATCATTTTGTTGTAGCCAACATAGTAAACAATAAAATTATATATTATGAAGAGAAATGTATGTCTACCGAAGTTATAAGCTGTCAAAATTTTGACATTGGCGACCGGCCGAAAGGTTTGTGACATCACGGTACATGCACTGCAGCAATGCCATTCAAATTATGAATTGTACTGAATGATGTCTCGTGTGACGTCACGAGACATCATTAAGTACAATTCGGTACAAAAGCTTATAACTTCGTCATTTTTGCAGATATCGAATAATAATAATAATATTTGGATGTCTTGTATAGCGCCGTTATAGCGCAATTTTAATGTCGTTAATCTCTTTAAATATACAACATTTTCATCAAAATTAAAATAAAATCACGAGACGAACTCGTTTTTTAAAAAAAACTATCTTATAGGTAAACATGATTTATTTAGTATGTGACTATGATAATAATATTTTAATTGATACACCGAGTACATATCTAGTTAGACAAAAGTGCTGTTTTTTATATGTATAGTAATATTACTCCCTCTTAGGATAATAGTTTGTCAAAGAAAAAATCATTGCTTCTGCAGCAAAATTTTGAACCAAGACATTCTTCATTTAGCATACAAAACTTTAAGCTGAGCTCACGTTTAAGAATATTTCGTTATTTTCTAAATCATCAAATTTTAATCGTATTACTTAAAAAGATCTTTCTCTAGTCTCTAGTGGTGTTATTTGTAACCACGGCCTTTTTTATTCCCCTAGGTTAATCTAGAACTACTGTTAAACACGTAAATACATTATCCATATAATAAAGTAGTCAGACCAGGGCAGGTTATTTAAAAGCAAACAACAGTGACTTTGTCGTTAGATACTTAACCTAAGGTGTTATTAAATTAATTGTACCAATTTCAGTCATTTATAAGTAGAAGCCTAGCTAATGGGCGAATTCCCCCTATTAATTTCTCCCTTTAACAATGAAAGTCACCTACAGGCCATATTTAAAGTGCTGTGTAACGTCATGAACGAGTTAAAAACAAAATAAATTTAGAGAATTTCGTTTTGCAAAGAAAACTTTTAAATTGAGAGTAATTGTCGTCTTATAAATTAAACCTATATAATTAAATAATTCAGCTGTACCAAATGGAATAGGTTATATTATGATGAAATAATACTGAAGGAAATATGTAGATAATAATCTAAAACCGTATCAATTTTATGTACAGACTTTTAATATTATCCTTTAATTTGGACCAAACAATGTTAACTATTTGACAAAAAATATGTTTTTTATAGCTATTTTAATATTATATAACCTTACTTAACTTTGTTTCCTGTATTAAAAAAAAAAACAGAAAAGTTAACAACCTTTTTTAATATTCCCGTTTTTTACGTGGAATTTCATTTTGGCACCATTTCTGTTGTAGTATTTTACAGGTGCAAACAATGCTTAAACACCAGTTATATTTGTTTTTTCAACTATAATATACTAATCATAAAAGTGTTCTGAAATTAATATCTCTAATATCGTGAAATTTTTTATTAAAAGTTATTTCTCTCTGAAATTACCAGGTCATTACTTTAAGTGATCACATGTTTTACTTTAAATTTTAAATCTTAATCTTTATCAATGCCTGGTAGTTTAGCTAACATATCGGCAACACCATTTATGAAAAAATTAACAAAAAACTTCATCATCATTCAATTGGGACCTCCACAGTTCTACAATTATTCAAGTTTTGCTCAGTTAAGTGCAAAGTATTTTAGCCAATAAATTTAAGTTAGTAGCAAGAAACTAGGGAGCACTAATAATACTATTAGGTTATCTTCTTCCCAATGTATTTGCTCCTGATGACAGGGCCGTATTATTGTTCCATGCTCAGCCTGTTAATCAAATGGTTCTTTTACGGTGCCAATTGTACTGAATTGTGTTATTCCAGCGTTAGTTAAAAAACGATATTAGGAAGTTAATAATAAAGAGCAGTACACAAGTTACTAATTGGTCATATAAAAAACGATTATTTTAAACCACGAGCCACTCTCTTTATATGTACTACCATGAGAAGGTCACCCCGTATCTTTTCGAACTATTTTTTCTCTTGATAATTCCTCTTGCTGTGTAATTCGGCATAATAGTTTCCAGCGCCACAGGCGCTATGAAATCTCCATTTGGGAAATATTATGGGTCTAAAGAAAATTATGTTGACCGTTGGAAAGTAGAAATAAATGTACAGAGCATGATCGGACGATGCATAGCTGATTAGATCAATCTAGGTTAGTCTCTTTTACTTTCCTTTCCTCCTGTGCCCCATTAAATTATGAGATTTTTCGCAATCGATTGAGTAGTGAGAGACTTATGGATGTGTGGATGATTTAAAGTTTATTTTTCTGATTCTGATCATTGTACTAAAAATGTGTCATTTATTATAGTGAATACCTCACAAGAGTCCCAACTGCTCCCGTCTGGAGCCAGTGAGACTATGGCATCCCCAATTGGGGGGATGTTGTGAGGCTGAAGGTAAGTGGGGAAGGGAAAGAGGAAGGTGGGGAAGTACCTGGCTATTCAGATCTAGTCACTAAACACGGCTAAAGCCATTTGGAACAACGTTTCAATTCTGAATGGTGGTCTTACACCAGGGCGATACTAGTAGTATCTTCCACTCTGGAACGTGCCGCAAATATACTATATATTATTTTTAATTAATTAATTGTGAAATAACACAAATTAATCAAATAAAATTTATTTGCGCACGCCGGGTTCGAACCCGCGACCTTCGGAATGGCAGTCCAATGTGTTACCACTGGACTATGCCGGCCGTCATACATTTATAATCTGATAGTATTAATACTCTTGCGTCTGGACGATGTAGGCCCTCTGATTGGTCAAATTTAAATTGTCTGTTTCGGTTAAATTCCGCTAACTTGAAAATTAAGACACGATTTCATACTAAAATAGGATCACCAGATTTCTTCAAAAGCATCGTTTCTGCTCATATAATTTTTGGATAATATCGAAGAAAATATGTTTTAGAAAGTTCATAATCCATTGGATTAATTACATTACAATGAAAATTATCCACAGTTACGTGATTATGTTTGACGTTTATAAAAAAATCACGCGTTCCTTCAATGGCCGATACGCACGGCTATAGATGGCCGACAGAGCGCACCTCTGGCGGTTTAAAAACGAACCAAATGAATGGCGCGAATATTTAAATATGCAGCTCACTATATTTGACTACTTACGATTAACAAGCGTTTAATAAGAAGATTTATTCTGGAAGCTTATCACTTTGTAATGGCATTTTTCATTATTATTTATATTTTTTTGTTTATTAATTATAACTGACTTTATATTGACATGTTTTCTAATTTCTAAAATTTCTAAATTATTTATTTGCGGTGCTTTATATCCTGAGTGAAGTATTTTAAGACCTGAATTTTTTATCGAAAGTGTGATCATTATTCAAAAGATGATTTGCAAACTCAGATTCACTATTTCCATTTAGAGCCCTGCGATATTCTTTAGTTCTTACTTCAAAGTTTCTATTGGTTCTACCTTTGTAAAAGAAATTACAATCATCCCAATTGAGTTTTTAAACTCATGATTTTTTTGTTTGAATTTTGCTATCTTTATTATTAAGAATATATTTCTTCGTTGTTATTAGTGTAAAACGCCAGTTGAATAGTACCAGGATTGTTTTTATATATAATTTTAGAAGTATCGTTATTCACAAACAGAATTCTACGCCATTGTTTATTTCTATCTTTAGAAAGACCGTTTGAAGAGAATATGTTTTTATTTAGTATTTCAACTATCAATTTATTAGAATAACCGTTATTAAATGCTATTTGTCTTATGAATATATTATTTTATGGTTATATGCTATTTGTTTTTTTCAGGTCTTAAAATACTTCAATATAAATAATTTTGTAATTTTGGAAATGAGGAAACATGTTAATATAAAAGCAGATATAATTAACAAGAATTTTCTTATAAACTTCCCCCTCCCCTCTCCTTCCACTTCTTCTTTCCCAATTGCAATCTATATTTAATTTTTGACTTCGGTGTATACACAATAAAATGTAAACATTATATTTATTCATTTATTGGACAATTTGCATAGCGCCGCTTTTGTGAGATATCACCTCAGGGGCGCTATATTGTAATAATCTACCTTTATATATAGATTTTTACTCTCCTGATGATGTTGTATATATAATCTAACTTGAAACTTTATTAGATACAGTAACAGTTGTAGGTAAAGAATTACCACCAGTTGGAGTAAAATTAACACCTTTTAATTAAACTGACTGCTAATCTCATCGCACAATTCCCCTCCTTTTATTCATAAACACGGGTACAATTGATCAATATGTAAAAATCTATTATTTAAGTCAACTTTGTTATAACTATCTTTAATTGTGACAAACTAAACGAAATTGATTCAACTTATAGACATTGACGGTTGTAACACATATTTAAGCACTGCAAGTCTCCTATGAGCTAATTATATTAGGTACCTAAGATAACAGTTAATATCAGTTGTAGACATGTAGTCAATAACAGTGTTTAATTTGAAATAATCCATCACAAATACGTAAAATTTCATTTATTCAAACAACTGTCATTCTTATTATGCGTAAATTTAGCATGTTATTATTAATTAACTCCTTCCTGTTCCGTGTTTTAACAGTATATATACTCACCCTCTCTCTTTGAATGTCCTAATATCTATCTATTAAATGTAACTGTTGTTAATATCACTTAAAATGGGCGAAGCCCAACCAAGAGCCGCCCGCAGGACCTAGCAGAAAAAAACCCGCGGAGCGGGTTTTTAACTGTTAGTCATAATTATTGATTGTAAAAACTATCTAAAACTGTACATTCCGAAATGGTTCCAACTGGCTACAACGACATTTTCACAAGACGGCTGTTACAAACGTCGCCTGGGGTGACTTCAACACCGCCGAATTCACGAATAAAAATGAACATGTCGTTTTGGTGGGAAATCGAATATGATATATGAAAAATATATACGTCAACATAAAAATATGATAAAATACAATGAATATTTTACATACTTTTTATGTTAATTGTTGTTTTTTTTATATTTTCGGGAGAAAATCAGTGTGAATATTTCCATCCTACATTGTTTTAGGCGACTAAATGATAGGTCGCGTATCGATGTGGAATGTCCCTTTGTTGGTGAAAATGTGCATATCGCTAAAGATTTTTTTCTTTGAAAATGAAGGAAAAAATGCGTCATGCGTAATTTTATTTTCCTCGCAACTCTTAGAGAAGACTAAATGCCTCATAAAATTGTTCCAGTTTTGAAAATATTCCCCCCGGAATGAACAAACTTAAAGAACATTTTCCGTGAGTCACTTTCAGGGGGAAGTTTAAATCGAATGGATCGCCGCGCGCGCCGTTCAAATGTTGTTGTTTTCATTGGCCCACATATCGAAAAAAGTAATCCGTAAATAATCAACAAAATGATTAACATAAATAATCAGCAAAATCAAAGATTCTTTTACTGTATTTTATGAATCTAATGTCTTTTAAAAAATAATAAAATATGGTTTGTTTGACTGAGTATTGAACTCTACGAACCACGCCAAATGCCGATCGAGTAGGAACGACATTTATTTCGTATACTAACTGATGTAATGTCATGAAATTTTAGAAAAATGCATATATGACACCAAATAATGTAATAAGTTCCATTGTCATCGACAAAGAATTTATCTGCCGAGTTTCAACTCGATCTGATGTCGGGAAGTGGGTTGATTTCCGCTTCCAAGATTTGCATTCATTCATTACCATAAACAAAAGTGAAATTCAAATAGATATATTTAAAAATTGACTCATTTGTACTCATTAACAATTTACTTCAAAAACCCTGTGCTAGAACATTGATTCTTTTAAGCTTATTGGTAATACTGAAATGAATGATGTTAAATTAACTATTTCCGGGAAATTAATCTGCTATACAGTCGTAAATTTTGTTTTATAATACGTGGATTCTAATTGATCTTAATGTATGTATCTATATTTTTTCCTTATTTTGGTAACTATACTATAAACTAAAATAACGCGCTAGTTATCAG
Source organism: Hesperophylax consimilis (assembly GCF_061612785.1). Lineage (NCBI taxonomy): Eukaryota > Metazoa > Arthropoda > Insecta > Trichoptera > Limnephilidae > Hesperophylax > Hesperophylax consimilis. The sequence goes on along the minus strand of NC_142841.1, from coordinate 17,820,033 downwards.
TTGTCAGGTATAATTTTTTCCAAGAAACATAAATTTCAAAGCAATAATTCTTGGTGTTGATTGTCGACAATTTTTCATAGAAACCAACATATAAACTGATAGATAGCACTACTTCAAGCTAAGTTAAGTAAAATAAATTATTCCAAATATAGCGATTTGATCGAAAAGGGATTTTCTATTGATTTCATGAAATCTTCTCTAAATAGTACAAAACAGAGTCGCTATCCGCGTCTGTCTGTGAGTGCGCTTGGTTCTTCTATGGAAACTACGCAACGGATTTTGATAGGATTTTAACTATCATTTAGATTTTTTTTCTGAATAGTTAATATATACAATACGGTTCCATGATAACTCAACACACTTTTAAAAAGTGATATAAAGTCATTAGAAACGTTGAAAAAATTTTTTTTTTTACCTAACCTAACCTACTTAACCCTGTTAATAAAGTTTTTGTTTCATTATTTTTACCAGCAATAATTATTCGCCTGAAACACTCATCCACATTGAAAAATCTCCTGATAAAAGATACATGACGCCAACGGGACTCGAACCCTTGTCCCTTCGATTTCCGGTCGACAGCTCTGACCACTGAGCTATGGCGGCTTATCTCTTATCCGCGAAATGATTCAATATATACTAGTGTTTCATTCAACAATTACTGCTTGTTTCATTTTTGTAAAAATGTAGACAATTTGTCTCGACGCCATCTAGTGAGAGAGTTAGCACTTACAATGCCTTTCTCATATAAAATAAAGTTGGTTGTTTTCAGGTGAAAAAATGTAACAAGCAGTAATTGTTGAATGAAACACTAGTATATATTGAATCATTTCGCGGATAAGAGATAAGCCGCCATAGCTCAGTGGTCAGAGCTGTCGACCGGAAATCGAAGGGACACGGGTTCGAGTCCCGTTGGCGTCATGTATCTTTTATCAGGAGATTTTTCAATGTGGATGAGTGTTTCAGGCGAATAATTATTGCTTGTAAAAATAATTGTTACCCTTTGTGCTATGCATAAAAAAATCTTGTCTTAAAACATTAGTATACCAAAAAAAAAAAAAAAAAATTTTTGTTTCATCACTTTCCATGACTTTATATAACTTTTTAAAGATATGATGAATTATCGTTGTGATGATTTCTCCGGTCACCATACAATACATGTTTTTAATATTTATAGAAAGTAGAGAAAAGTCGATGTTTTGTAATCAAGTCGAAATTTTTTTTAGGGCGCTTTCATTGTTAACGCTGGCTAAACCTTATAAGATACATCAAAATAATGTACTATGAAATTGTATTTCTTAAAAGGGCTTCACCCTTTCAATCTCAAAACTTTACTCCAAACCATTTATAAGTCTCCGAGCAACGCACAGTACACGACAGCTAGTAATATTTAAAAATTCAGCCTTCGTGTGTTTGTGCTCGCAAAACTCGAAAAGTAGTCCACCGATATCGCTGAAAACTTCAAATTGTGTTCTTATTAGTCATAGGAGTTTTTAAAGAGTCATTTAAATGGTAAAGGAAGTCGGGGACGCTCGAGGAATACTTAACTAGTATATTACTTATTTACAACAGAATGTACCTGTTTCAGGCAGAGTTGTCAAAAGTGTTCAATTATTATAATAATAATAGTAATAATAAATAATTTTATTCCGGTATGTGGGGAGGTTAGTGCAGTCCCACACATTCCATATAGTGATACAAAAAAATATATAATCAAAAGCAAAAAGATAGAACAGAAAAACAAAGAAAAAAAAACAGAATAAATTGAAAATAAAATAGAATTAAATTATAAAATAAATAGAATAATAGTAAGTTGAAAGTTGATTATAATTATCTCCAACCTACAATACATTTCAACTTTGATTTGTAGAAGTTGAATACCTCAAGGAAATCTATTTAAATGCCTTTGGGCGATTTATCAAGCAAACGAAACAAGTGTAGATTATCGACTTGAAAAATAAATTTAATAAAAAAGAGTTTATTAGAATTCTCCTAGCTAAGGGAATTTTCATATTTATTCGTGACACAATTTTTATTGGAATATTGAAATGTTCAGTGAACCCCATGCGCACACTACAGTGCGATATGTCATAATAAGTATATAACGCGATGTGACATACATGTTGTGTGAATTTACGGAGGGGAGAATGAAAAGACGTTCCAAGAAGCTGCGTCTTGTATTAGCAGTGAGGCAATAGGATGCCATTATGGGTAGCGAAGTAATAAAGCGAACCATTTAGACGGCCATTAAGGACGCGAGTTGCCAGTGTCAAATTTAACATGAGACAGTTGTCTTTTGATTTTTTACAATTATAGATACATACCAATGAATGATGAATTTTTTTCTATGTTTAAATTTTCAGTTTTCAGCATCACATATTTCAGGTGACTAATCTCTTGCAGATATGTCTCAGACATATACTAATTCAAGGTTCACTGGCCACTGATTACATCGACTACGGCCAAGCTTTTCTGCTCACTGCGTAATTTTTTTAAAATGAAAGACAAAAATTCCCGGGTTTCGAATAACTTGTCAATTATAGTGATTAATTTTTAGGTATTACGCAATCGAACACACTACTCTTGGGTGGAACCCAAACGCGATGCTAACTCAGCCACTGACCGGTCAAAATATAAACTCTTTTTTTGCCACCAGTCTTTTAATAAATGTAATATCTATGGAATAGAAGGATACAATAGAAACTGTAAAATGATGCAATGTGCTATGTTTATAAAATCGTATCTTCTCCAAAATTTAACTTTTAAATAAAATCACGTTTATCTGAAGTGATCTGCCTCTGACTAATACCGGCTACTGTAGCGCACGACGGTCACCATCTTTAGCCGGAACCAGAAGAGAACTTTGCTACGCTCAGCCGATTTTTCATCAAAACGGCGCTATATAAATCCAATTATCCAAATATATTCTTATTAATATTATTATTGCGCTACGCAAATGTTGCACGCTAGCCATTTCTTAGCATAAAACAAAATATTCAATTTTTGATAGATTCAAAAACAAATTTTGCTTACACTAAAAAGTGGATAAAACTTAAAATCTGTTCAGTATAGTATCACAATAGTGGAATTCCACTACTAATTATTTTCAGTATGAAAAACGGAAGAGTTTAAAAAAAATTTTGTGATTCCGCACAAACCGTTTAACCCAAACGTCTGCAGCCAGTGACTATGGCATCCTCAATTGGGGTATGTGGTGAGGCTGAAGGTAGTGAGGAGGGGACGAAGCTAGGGATGAAGAACGTGGCTATTCAAAGCGAAGCTACATGTCAATTCTGAGTGGTGGTCTTACACCAGAGCGATACTGAGATTATCTTCTACTCTGAAACGTGAGGTAAATATAATATGTAATTTTAAATTATTAATTTGTGAAATAATACATATTAATCAAATAAAATTTATTTGCGCCCGCCGGGGTCTGAACCCGCGACCTCCAGCTTGCTACTCGACCATGAAGGCCCACAAAATATTTGTTATGTATATGTTTTTACATAAATTACCTTTCCTGTCTGTGAAATCCATGAACCATCACTAGCCCTTCATATCGTCCGAATTTAAAAAAATATATTAGTAACATAATGGGATGCATCATTTTTTTCTTATTTACCACATAACAAAATAGGGTTTTTTCGCTTTTTCTAGGGCACATTATCAACTTGTAAACGATTAAATTTAGCCCTAGTAAAGTTCTTTTTACGCAGAATTAGTTGGCAAAAAATATGTACAAATGTACCAATAAATTAACGAACCATGTGAAGTGATTATTGAATTTGAAAAACAAATATCCTTGTTTCGCGTCTGGCAGCAGAACGTCTTCAAACACTTTATGAGATGTATGAACCAACGGGTTGTTCTGCTAAAACAAGAAGACTTGCATTCGGTATGGTATGGTTTGGGGATGCTAGGGGGTAATGACTCGAGGGTTGATGCAGAGCGCAAGGCTTTGGGGTGAGATGTGCTTTCCGCTTTCACGGTTAATACGTTGTTGATTATATTAATACTGCCGCGGTCATAAAAGCTAAGTGCTCGCATTTTGAGCTTATAACCGGTTTATTCTCAACACATTGGGAATGGTTTAATGAGTCAATAATGTATTTACGTTTGCATACGTAATATTATGGTATTCACGTTAAATTTTACAGTTCAATGAAATTCTAATTCCGTGCATTTATTGTCACAAGAAATTTAAATCAGGGTGGCCCTCTACAAGAAAAAAGAAAAGAAAAGTTATAAATTTTTTATAACATACTGGTAGCTTCACTTCAAAATTTCAAAACAATAATTAACTTAAAAAGTAAACTTAATATAATAAAAAAAAATTTAAAATTGGAAAGAACAATACAGCATTTTGACTTACACACGATGAAAAACGAGTATTGCTAATGTATTAAGAATCTTTTTAAATTATTCGTAATCCGGTTAAAACGGGATTGCATCCCCTTGACGAATGAATTGATAGGTTTGCTGATGAACTTTTAGTGAAATCAGAATGTATTATCACGATGTCGGAACACGTGTTCATAAAAATCTTAATATCTTCGTTTTTCGTAATTATATATTATCAAGGCAGGTGCATGACCACGTATTCCAATATATAAGAAATTTACTAAAAGTATAAAAGGAAATCCCCTGCAATCCCGTGTTTTATTTATGTTGTGTTGATTACCAATAATTTGAAAACATTCTTAGTAAAATTAGCAATACTAATTTTTCTGCGTTCAGTTTACGTGAAGCTCCATAAACGAGCACAAAATATTTTCTTATTTGTAATTGGGATCACAGGTTATCATATAATTAGGACTAGATATATTACGCGATTAGAAAATCTGTATGACAAAAAAATGTAAAATGAACTTTTTTATCGTCCTGTTTTCATTAATTTCAGTGAGCAATATTACTAAATTTGATTTACGATACTAAGCAATAATATTTTTTGTACGTCTGCATATGATAATGTATATATTTAAGCCTTCAACGGGTGAATAAATAATTAATACATAAAAAAGAAGAGTCAGAACCGTTTTTCCACTGGTACAATACAGACAATTTACCCCCTCTATTTCGATGTATTAGCTGTTCAGTAAGATTGAGAATCGTCTGTGCAGTATCAGTGATGAGAAGCGACGTCTCAGACACTTGTAGAATCCGAATGCGTGGTGGCTGGCGTCGGAAACGGATGGCGCTGCCTGTTCAGTAATCAGTATCATTAATTCCCGGGTTAGTGAGCCGGAAGCCGGGCTATCTATGGGGCAGGAGGACCGCCAGTAGTGGCGGAAAATAGTACTAAATTATGCCAATATTTCAATGTTTGATTCGGTTCATTCGTGTTAATAAATAAACGCCGTTTCACGATTCATTAAGTTTATAAAAAATGCTTTTAAATATGCACTTAAGTTTTCATTTTGTGGCGTCGCAACCTTAGATTTTTTTTAATACAATAATGTCTATAAATTTAAAAAAAATAGTTCCTTAGCTACTCTTTTGGCAGTGTACAAACATAAAATCCGTACAAAAATCATCAAAATTACTCACATTTTAAGGATTTTTTTACAATTAGTTCGATAGAATAAATGAAGGAACGTTTTCAATCCGTGGAAAGGAAAAAGAATTCTTCTCGTAAATACTGTTTTTTTTCCATGTTGTCCAACTATTGCCATGTTGGATTTTTAAACTTATTGAAAAAACACTTTGTCGCAACCTATTCATAATAAATATTATATGACTGGAATTTTTTTTTAAGTCGTCCTAAAATACGTATTCCTATGTATCACACGTGTTCTATTCCGAAACCTCTTACTAACTACTAACAAAGCTCACTCTTTGGTAAATTTCCACTCCATTACCTCCAGAATTCTTGAAAAAAATATTTTACCAAAAAACAGTAATGTACCAACGATCACTACCAGATAAAATAAACATCAGTGTGTACTGATTTGTTTGTAATAGATATCTTGAATAAAAATAAATATTAACACTTAAATATGTGGAATTAATGCATATTTTGCTTAAAAAATAAAAACCAACAATTTTTCTTTTGTTCGCTAGATTTTCTACGTGGGGTAGTCAAAATGATATGGACTTTATAAAGAAAACCACCAGGATTGGGTTTTTTTACATTAACCCCACACAGTAATCCCTGGGGAACATAATTTCTTTCAGGGCCTATGTCATATTTTGGGATGCTGTGTGGAGGGTCTTTTTTAAGGAATCGAAGGAGAAGTTCTGGGAAGGGAATTGGTATGAGGGGTGGGTAGGAATCTGAGGGGTCGTTGTGTCCAAGAGTGACGGACGAATGAATCCATCCCTCAGACTGCGGTGTAAGGCGATGGGCCCAGAGAGAGTCCGGCTGGAAAGGTCTTACTCAACCAGTATCTCCCGATCTGGCTTGCCACGCGGGGTGGACAAATGCATCCGCCGCCAAGACCTAGACAAACCTCACCCATTAACCTTGACACCCCTTCTAAGTCACCAAACATAGCTAACCACTTGAGGTGACCTATGGTAGGGGTGTTGGTTATCCAATATATCCAAATTGTAATATCAATCATTGAATACAATATTACCAACTATCAAACCAAAATTTGAAACAGAAAATCAAAAAAAGTTTCGGTCACATCTAAAGAGTTGGTAATATTGCCTTCAATGATTAAAAACTATTTATTCTTCGAAATTCATAGAAAAATCACTACTCGCCATCGACATAAATATTGGTGTAGAAGTGTAGAGCAATAAAAAAAATCGCTACTGGTCATCTAAAAACGAGCAAAACAAACAGTAACAGTAAGTCTGCTATCGTGACAAAATACCCTTTTACTTTGAACGAAGCATCAATACACTCGGCCAGTGAAAGATCTATGTTACTCGTAATAGAATGTGTCTATAAACTTGAATGGAAAGATAATATAGGAAAAAAGTGGGTGTGTCAAGCCTACGCAAGACAGAAGTGAAACTTCTTTTGTTAAACCGTATGAACCACAATCAATTACGTATTTCACTCGTATTACACTCACGACGCAGTATACTAACCAAGCAGCTGATGCTTGGCGTGGCGCAGTTCGCTGGTGTCTGAGAGAGAGGAAAGAAGAGAAGAGAGAGAACGTTCGTGAGCGGCTCCCCCACCTCAACAAGCGCATATGGTGAGAGAGGGACAGTGAACGGTGAGCGGTGGTGGGGGTACCCGCATTTTCATTTTCATTTGCAGAAGTTTCACTTCAAAAATGCGTTATCTCATCATAAGGACAAACATTTTATTACTCTGATTTAACCGAAAATTGTGTAGTATGTATAAAAATAATTAAAACATTGAAATCATATTATAAAATTCTACTTATATTATATTGGGGACCCATTCTAGAGTTCCACCCATTCTAAACCTTAAAACCGTGGTTATTGGCAATTTAGAAGTCAAACAAGATGCATTCTTCAAACACGAGTTTGCGTTATATTTGGAGGTACAAAAATCTTTAAATTTGCCTCAGATGCTTGGAAACTGAATGAAGAAAAAACAACGACTACGGTTTCGATAAAATTGAGAGTTTTTCAGGCCGTATTATAATTTGTATCCCTTAGATTTTTAGGCCCTTATTCACCTTGCGACCAAAACAGATTTTTTTACTTCAAATTAATGAAGGCAGCAGTTTCGGCCAGCAATCTCATTGTCAAGCAACAAGTATAACATTTTGATTAGGATTTTTTAATTAATCAATATAAATAAATGATATTGTAAATAAACACTTTCAATTGCAACATAATTATCTTTTTATAAAATAATTATTTAAAAAAATTGTTCTGCATTCTAACCATTATAAAGACAGATTATCAAGTATTATGGTTTAATTACATTTTACAACCAAATAATCAAACAAGCGCAATCATTATTTTCAATGTATGTTTTGATTAAGGCTTGTATATGTTTTACAGTTTTTTTCCAACGCATAATAAATTATCCGTTAACCTACAATACATTTCGAAAACAAATTATTGCAACGCTGCGGCTTTACCAGATGAACGAATGAGGTTTCCAAATGTATTTGTATGAGAATTTATTAAAAAAGGTTGAAAAACTACTACCCGGAAATTCAAAACGTTAGAGGATTTTCGTCTTCCAAACGATTTATTACGCACAAATTTTATTTTTAGTGTGCCAATTCTGAATATAACATACACTTGTTTGTTTGAATTGTTTCATTTATAGTTTTACTGAGGAGTTTTGTGTTTATATTTACTTTAATTAAAAATAACTACAATTGTCTGAATTTAAAAAAATAATTCACGATTGCAACCAACATGCTTAGTAAATATTACGAAAAAATTATATTAATTTATTTTTGGGGTACTCCTTCTTTAGCTAACATTTCGGACAGCTTCGCAGTGTCCATCATCAGGGCAGATGTGTAGAAAGTAAATATGTAAAAGTTGTAAAGAAGGTGGTAGCGCAACACGGCATAATACCCTGAAAATACAACACTATATTACTTTTGGCCGTGAAAATCTAAAATCTGTTAAAAAAATGAATTTATAAAATATGATTATTTTATTTCAATTGCTACACTAAATATTTAAAATTTTTAAGAAGATATTCGCTATTTAAGTCTAAAAGAGATGTAGAATGTTTTGTTAGTCCTCCCCACTAGGAGATTCTATGCTGAGAGGAACTAGGTTTCGGATAGAGAGTTTTCAGCGACCTCCATTGTTCAACCTTATGGATATAATTTGTTTCTTGTATCTACTTCCTAATCTAATTCGTTGGTATCTACCTTTTCAACACAAGTCATGCTTAGTGACATGGTTTGTAGGTACTCTGAAGCTACAGTCATGTTTTGCTTGAGTTTAAACATTATTTATAGATCTTTATAAAACAAATTATTTATTGTGAAATACCTACATTGACTAGAAATTGAAGACAGAGAAGACTGTGCAAATTTCAAGACGGAGTTTTTTGGCACATACAAATATTTTTCTGCATTATGTGTTCAAGTGTTCCACATATTATTTGTTGAAACGACCCTTCCTAATTTAATACTGTCATAAAAACGCACATTCACATAAAGGCTAAAAATACATCGAGTAAACCGCCGAACACTCCCTTCGAGATCAAAAGATGCTTCTACAAACCTTACAAGACTGTTCCTCTAGCTCAGCGTCGGATATAAGAATTGACAAGTGACTGCGGTAATGATATTTTATCTCGGCAATTTTTCGCCTTGGAAAAACGTCCTTTCGGAAAAATATCCATTTCTTTCTTCTTATCGCTATTCCGACACCCCGCGTCGTGCGGACGGGGCATTACGGCTGAACGCCGCATGTAGAGACTCGCGCCGTCTTTGTCCTTTTGTGTGTGAACCGTCCTTTATGGGAACACTCGAGATGTGAAACAATTTAATAAAATTTTCCGATATCTCGCAACACTGCACGCAATTGCTCAATCAATTTAAGCCCTAAGCCCGTTTCTTTGTTCGAGAAAGATAGCCTTAAAATAACATTATATTGTCGTTTCATACATTGCTGACGATGTGGATAAATTATTGATTTTCAGCCATTAAAAAGCTGTTGATGTCTACTTTGATGGAAATGTGACCTGATTATGTTCGGGTTGAAGGGTTTTCAATAAAACGAAAAATACGTTGCCAAAAATGTAAGGCATGATTTGATTTTTAACAAAGTTAATTCTAACGCTTTTGTTTTCCTCATTGGGTAATTGCGTATTCAAATGTGTAGATATTTATAAAATCCGTCATTACAACAGGTGAAGCTGGAAGCTCAATTCAACTCAAGCTCAAAAGACAGAAAACCTTCTAAAACATGTACGTAAGTTATGCGAAGTAACTCCGGGTAATCATCTGATCATTTCTCCCTAAGAAGAGATTACGCGTTGGTTATTACTATGATCCTACTCGTTATATTATATCCTCCTTGCCCTGCTTTCAATTGATTGCAATTTATGTAAGGTTCGTCGAACTTAAAAATATTTTTATTAAAACAAAACCTTGTTGTCCCAATCGATAGAAAAAAAAATACATTTTCCAAAACCTTTTGACGCTGCGCGAGGTTTGAACACGCAACCTTCTGATTCAAAATCAAATACGCTGCGAATAAATTTTACCTATTTTTAAATTTAGTCATGTTCTGCATAAAACGATTATCCACTAATATATAACAGAAAATTTTACAAAGTTGAGGAACCTGTAAGTATAAAAAGTCATAGGGGCAGTATTACTAAAGATAGTTGAACTATAACGGATAAACCTCTATTGTGTTTTTTTCTATTTCTAGGATATGGTTTTGTTCAGAAGAGGCCAAAATAATGACCATTTAAATAATATTGCGATTCCATTTTTAAATTATCTTACATTACGAAGAACAAATCCAAGCATTTTGCTGGCGCAGGACATGATGTCAGATATGTGGGATTTGAAAGGAGATTTGCTCAAAAAATCACGCCTATGTCTTGAATCTCATTTTCGCGTATTAATATATTTTTATTAATTTGACAAGGGGAACAGTAATGTATCTTTGGATCTTGTAAATGTAACAACACTGGATTTCTGGATGCCGAAGGGTAAGTTGTTCAGTTCCATTTGACAAGAGAATGGAACCAATTTTACTTTTCATAGTTTTACAAAGATATTATCAGCGAAGAGGAGATATTTTAAGTAATTAATGGTCTTTCCGTTTATAATAATAATAAAACAGTTTATTCCGGAATATATAGTGCAATGCAACACATTCCATATTTTAAAATAACAGACAAATAATAATAATAAGAATACCAATATAATGTGGAAAAATGTGTACTAGCAGCCGTTTATGGAGGATATTTGAACATCTCCCGTCTGCAGAGGGCCATCAGGGGGGACTCCATCCAGGCAACCATGGCATTGACGATAGTATTGTTTGATTGACGTAGTCTGAGCCATGAGCTTCCCATGTGGTGGTGGAAAAGCGGTCTGATAAAGTGCACTTGTCCCTCCAGGAAAATTTCCGTAGCGCTGCAGTAACTCAGTAGGCGGAATAGTTGATGATAAGCATTATTGTAAGCGACTTTTAACTTATGCCATTGGGTTGCAGCGTAATCTACCCACAGTTCTGACATGTACAGCGAAGTGTAGAATGCGTTGAATAGTATCATTTTGACGGTTACCGGATAAATAATAATTCATCGCATCTTTAAAAAGTTATATAAAGTCATGCAAAGTGATGAAACAAAAACTTTATTAACTGGGTTAAGTAGATTAAGTTAGATTAGGTTAGGTTAGGTTAAAAAAAATTTCATCGTTTCTAATGACTTTATATCACTTTTAAAGGTGCGTTGAACATTAATTATTGATGTGTTGATTTATCATGGAACCCATTTTGACATTTGTTCCCCAAAAGTGAAAACGCTTTGACAGCATACCTGCCCTAACGGATATCGCTATTCTTTATCTTTCCATATCTTCGATGTCTTTCAGGTCGTCTGTGATAATATGTCCAGGTATTTGACGCTACTATTAACATACATAAAAGAAAGGGGAGGGATTCCAAGTTCCATGTTCCATGGAGAATTAAAAAAAAACTTTATTTTTTATGGGTTGATTTTTGAATAAAACATCATGATTGACTTCGTCAAATGCTTTCTCGAAGTTTGAATATGTAGTGTGCTCAATCTTTAGATTCACGTGCATCTGTCCATTACACTATGAAGGTTGATAACACAATCTAAAATAGAACAATATTATTCATATTCGTGTCTTGAAGCGTCAATTATCATGGACAACCTCTATTATTACCAAAGCTTTGTTCCAGCCTATTATAATGAACTAGTACCTACCAGTACAACATAATATTGCGTCGGTATTTTGTTAGGCGTGTGATATTAATTATTATTAGTACTGCAACAGGCCGAGATTTCCTCTGGGGCGGATAACGTGCTCGAGAGATTCAACTTCCGCATTGGTTCGGGTGCGGTTTACTGCACCTAGTTCAAATATTACAACAACACTAACTCTCCGAAATCTCCCAACAATTTTGCTTTATATATAACTTGGAATTAACACAGCAATGTTTGATACAGCACCCCGTATTGATCCATAATCCTTGCGAATACTTTATCATATGTAGAAGACAAGGTAACAAACTGTAACTCTAAAGTTGTAATAAAATATGAACAAAATTTAGTTATCTCTAGAATAAACATTATTATCTGGTTTGTGGTAACAATCGGCGTCTAACGGGCACCATCCAAATGTCAAAAATTAAATTGGTGTTGTTCATCGATTCGATGATCATCAGCAAATTTAATGTGATTTTGAAAACTTTGAAATACCTCACCCTAAAATATGGCGGTTTAATGTTTTTTAGGTGGTAAATATGTGCTGAAATTTTGATTTATATTAGGTAACTAAAAATATTCTTGCAAATTTGTGGTTCCTCTGCTTACCTCTTCAGAGACATTGACTTATGCTCTAAGTTGATATATTGCTAGAAAGGTTGCAAAGTTTATCTTAATTTAAACAGACTCTAAGAAATCTTTTCTTTTTTATTCTAAAGCTCATTTTCATTTTACTTTTACGATTATTTACGACATTCAGTTTAGAGTTCATTTTGAAAGTGATAATTTACAAAAGTGAATGGTTAACATAAAATTATACTTGTAAGGACTCAAAATAGTAAAAGAAATCAGCACAAAAAAGACGCGAAATGGTAATGACAAAAGAATTTCCGAAAACATGTTAAATCTTCTTTTGAAAAACTTAACTTTTTGCATCTTAACTTCTAATTAATGGTAAAGGGTAACAGTTAGTCAACTTTCTTTTTATTAATAATAATTTAAATAGAAAAGTAAAGTATTTTATTGATAGTCCTCCTCACTCGGTTGTATGGGTTTTAAATCATGATTTCTTCATCTTCATATAAGTTAATTTCCACAACAACAGAAAATCTTCATGTTTGACTGTAAGTTGTGTTGACTTAACTTCATAATTTTAATGATTTCCTCATCTTCATGTTTAGTTAGCCATATTTTTATCTCCATTGTGTTTTTAATTTCATTTGGAAGGGCATTTATAATTTTGTGGCATGGCAATTATTGTTTTTCTGGCCAAAAGATGTACTTACTTTTGGGATGTTCAGTAGATTTGAGGTTTTTTTTCTTGTAGTGTAGGTATGTTGACCTGTAGGGTATTCATTTTTTCTGTTAAATTTGAGTAGACCTTTTTGGAGTATAGTTTTAAAATACTGAAAACATAAAAAAATATATGTATTTTAATGGGGTCATGTGATTACTACTCTTTGTGTTTTAATGAGCTGCTTTCTGTGAGTGGCAGATCCCCATCCATTAATCCTATATTCTATATGTGATTGGCAATGAGCATAGCAAGTACTCGTGTAATTTAAGAGCATATCATCAGCTGGCTTTTCTTTGGATTTTATGGAAAACGTCAAATATTTAGTTTTGTGAACATTAAGTGTCAGTGAGTTTTTTCAGTTTCTTTGCTAATTTTTATCCAACCGCTTTCATTTGTTGTAGATATCATTGATGTATAAGAAATAATAAAGGTTCTAAGGTAGTCCCTTGCGATACACCGTATTTGATTGGGAGAGGTTTACTTTTTCGATTTTCAATTTGAACGTTCTGACATCTAACTTATTAATAGGCTTAGAATTGTGTTTGACATCCTATTTATTATAAGTTTCAGGCTTTTGCAAGTCTATAAAAATTTCAAAAGATTTATTTCCCCCAACTAATCTTTTGTGATCGTATTTATGATATCCTCTATGGCGTCGACAGTACTCAAATTTTCCTTAAAATCATACTGAGATTTCGATATTCAGTTATTATCTTCAAAATATATCATAAGTTTTTTAAGGACATTTTCCAACATATATTTTATATATATTTTTTTAATTATTTAATAAATATTTACATTATGATGCAGTACATTTTCTTTTGACTATCACACTAGGCTAATGCCCGTGTTGTGGTAGTATATATAGAAGAAAAAAATATTTATATTAAATTCTCTTTTATAATATCATTTTCTTTTAGATTGCGTTCTTAACGGATACCAAGATCAATTGTGAGCAGCACCGATACACTGTTCCTGCCTGAGAGATTCAAAAGGGAAATCATATTGGTTCTTGAAAGAGCTTCTCTACTGACACTGTCTTCACCATAGCCTGATTTTAAAAAAAACGTGTAAATCTAAATGTGTAATTTGGAAGAGATGTTTTTTTGCATATCATAAAAATCGGGTCGAAGGGAATTTGTATCAGTTGACGTCAATTAGTTGTTACTCTATGAGCAATAGAGTCTCTGTTACATATTTTTTAAATTTAATATATGAATATTCTGAATCAACGATTGTTGTTTCGTATGAATGTATTCGTATTAAGTCATTATATTGTTTTTACCCTAAAACCTTATTAGTTAGAAAAAATAGAATCATGGATAGGAGTATTCTCTAAAAATATATAATCTTAGTTAAATGTAGACTCCAGAAGAAAACAATTTGCTTTTATCTCTTAATTGCCACCATTTTTCGTTTTATTAGTTTTTAAAGTCCCTTCCTCTGACAAAAGTGCCTCTGAGAATGGAACTAATGTTCTGAATTTTAATTGAAATCATCTCTCAGAGGAGTAGGTCGTTTTATTCACTTTTTGTCGCATTGTTTGGTCTTAAGTTGGTGTCTTGAAAAAAAATGTTTTAATTTTGAAAAAAATTACTAATATTTTGTTGTTTTTATTTTAGAGGCAAAAGGATCCATGTTCCCTACCTACACTTCTAAGGAACTTCAGTCTACCTTACTTCGAATTTGATGCACCTAATAAAAATGTCTATCGCAAAATAGAAAAATGAAAGTACTTCACTGGAATCAAATCCGAATCCTCCCGAACAAACTCCACACATACACACACACACATAGTGTCAAAAGCGTTAGAACGTTCAATATAAATTTTTAATTTACTTAGCTGATAATCCAATTATAGATTTTCTTATTATATTAATCGATTGGATTAAGAAAACGGTTTATATATAACGACCAAGAGGTATTATATATTACATATAATTATATACAAAAATCCCGACTATTATAACACTTGCACATGCCTTGTGTGGTAACCAAAAAGCACAAGAAAAGCTATATACAAAACTTATATTATGAAAAAAGAAAAAAAAATATTAACATTCACATCAATCATGTTTAAACTAGACTATAAAGATAGTTCTTAACGTATAAATATAAATTTGTAAACATTTATATCAAACATGTATAAGATAGACTACACAAACAGTTCTTAGCCTATAAATATAAAATTGAATTAGGTAGGCAGGCACATATTAAGTTCTCCTGCTTTTAATGTTTAAATATATATTTTTATGGAGAAGTTTTTCCACCCTCGACATTTGGACTTAATATATATGGGTATTTTAATATGTATATTCTGGATAATATTTAATCCGATATCGGTATTATTTTTAATTTTCCTCTCTTGTTTTTTTAAAACTTCATGAAAATGTCCCATTAAATTCTTTATAGTAATTTTGTTTTAACTATTCGGAGTTCTACAAGTCAAACACAAAAAAGTTCGTAGCAAACAAGAGGAGTTATAAAACGTTGCAAAACAAAAAAATATGCCTACTTTGCTACTGAAGCAATGCACGGAGTACACTAGGATGAATATTATTTTTATGTGAAGCCAGTTGAAAGTAATACACTTACTGTACAAGACCAGTAACAAAAAAACAATAAATAGTCATATTCCTTGCGTTACGACACTTTGCATCATTGGCCCCCCGATCGCCACGCTACACTTCTCAAGACTTTTTTTACCTATCTAAAACAAGATATGAAACTAATCCCCATTATAAGTAAGGTAAGGGGATTTAGGATGGTAATATGAATAATACGTTGAAAATTCATACGGCGCCGTTAGGGTGTAAAACTACTAAAAGAACCCTTAAAAAAAGTCCAAAATATCGAAAAAATTAAAACCACACATGTAAACTATACTCCGAAATACCACAAACCGGCCACTAAGAACGTAAATACTCCTAATAAGTTGTTTAAGGAATATTTTAAACAACTTTTAGATACGTGCCAAATAATGACTTTATAGTCCGTTGTGGTTATTTAAATGATAAAGATAGAGGAAAATATTTTATAAAATTAAATTAATCGTAGATAACGTGAACTCACTTTATGTTATTTTCCGATAGAATAGAACGAAAAAAATATTTATATAAAATATAAAGACAATTGTTGTAGCACATTCGTGCCCAAGTCTGTATTAAAAAGATACTGACGGAATATTTTATGTCCCCGTCAATATCTATTATTCCATGTTCTTTGTTTTAACAATCGGTAGAATTTGTTCAACGTAATAAATTGTAGACAAAAAAGGTACAATATTTTACCATATTTTATCCGTAAAAAATATTGAAAACGTTTGTGGGACGTGAATTTCCGAAAGATCTAAGATAAAATTTAAATCGAACTATTCATTGTTCCCTCAGCAAAAAGCGAGGTTAAGGCCTCATAAATAAATCTGAAACCAATAAATAAAGTAAGTGGTGAAAGGTTATCGATTGTACTGAAGACTGGAAGTCCCATGGGATTCTGCTTGAACCGGACGCTATTTTCGTACGGTGAATCGGTCAGCCATTAACGATCTCCTCATAAATAATGATAAACGAGACATTCATATTTTATTTTGGCCATTTTTGAGTTTGTGATTAATCTAAATTTCTGATACCAACTTGAAACGTCTTTCAATAAGATTATATGAAAGACTTTATCCCAAAATGAAATAAATTATATGTGTACTAAATTGAACATTAATATAAAAAATTTGAAAAAATTGTATACGGTTTTTTATCAGTAATAAAACTACAGTAAAACAAACAATGGATACAACAATTTTATGCGATTTTAACGATTATGCAGCTTATAATAACATTGAAATCATAGCCGTAATCATCAAAACATAGATATGTTTAACGTGACCGGGAATTGAAATCGAGACTTTCCATTATCTAGGCGATGACTTCTACTACTGAGCTATTATGTAAACCAAGTGACCCACCGTGTGTTCCAATAATCAAACTATCATGCCGTTTCTCCTCAGGGGTTAGCAGATAGAATATGCAGCCGCACAAATTGTTTTGCTACACATACCTGGCTTCGTTAACATTCCTAGATCATCTTATACATATTCTTCTGCTGTGTAAACTCTTGAAATGACCAGATTAATATTTGATTCTCTTGATAGTACCATGCCTTCCTATTAAAATCTCCTAAAATCGTCTAAGAAGTTCGAAAGTACCTACTCTTGTTTCATCATACTTTGTTACTCGTTCAACTTCAAACAATGTAAAAGATCAACAGAAAATCTATTTTGAAAATTTTCAATTTCCCATCTTTGTCAACAAAACACTATAATATAAAAGCTTCCGCTGTTGCATCTTTCAGTAGCCGGAATAAGCGCGGTTTCGTGAGACCGAAAATGTGAAATATTTCCCACGTCCGGTTATTTGCTCCTTGACTGAATATGTTGCTTCCTGTCACACTGAAACAATATTCCGAGCCATATATTTTCACTTACAGTACCGTCTCGAGGAATGAATATATCACCATCTAAATTTGCCGATGCAGCTCTTTAAAAATGTGACGAGAGCGGAAATATTATTTTGATTTTTATTTGTAGGAAATTGTTTTAAGGCCCCGTAGTAAGCGTCCAAAAATGGTTTGAAATGGAGATATGTAAATGCGAATGTTAGATGTTAGCACGCTAATATTAAAAATACGATAATAATTCAGCGAAAATCGTGAAAATATTTAATTAATAAAATACAACTCGTTTAAATCTAAAAATTCTTTAGTAGCATAAAGATACACTGTGAATTGTTTCATGCCTATAACATATTAAATAACAGAATAAAACGTGTTTTTGATAATTTTCTTAGCTTACTTTGCGATTTTTTTCTATCGAGGGAATTTAATATAATTAACGTTTCGGCATAACAAATGTATAGATATTAACTTGAAAAATAACATTTTTTTGGAACTTAAAAACTGGTTATAAATCGGTAGAAATTTGGTATGTGGAGGCTTAGAGCGCCACACCTTGTAACATGAGGAATTGGGCCACTAACAATAACCCTCCTTATGTAGATTGCAATGAGGTTAAAATTCCCGTTTAACATCAGACGCCTGTTTTGATTGATGAAAAATACATCGCCAAATAGTGTATTCCGATCATTTTCAAAATAATTTAATTTACCACAATATACAAGAAACGCATAACCGAAAAGGGGTTAGAAAATGCAATCTAAAGCAGTTTTTACAGACCTTACTTATAAGATTTTTTCTGAGCTTATAAAAACTGTCGAAAAAATGAGCGATATATCAAAGACCAAGATGTTTTCTACTTGCAATATTTAAATAAAACATATATAATTTTTCTAAGCGATCAAATTTTCAAACATAAAACACACGATTTTGCATTAATTCGTGGTGCTGAAATGGGGCGGTTGGTTTTTGATTTATCGCTAAAATTTTACTCGTGTGACTTATTGTGCTTAAACCTTTATATTATAAACAGGAAAAACTGTGCAACTTTCATTACGCCAGCTCACACTTATATAACTATACATTTATTATTATTGTGATTTAATGAAACTGTCATAAATTATAGTAGCATGTTATGCAGTTATATGTAGATAAACTAAAAAGTTCTGTGAACAGTAGACCTCGCGTCCAAAAATGTTTCTATATTTCTATTCTTTAATAATTCGAAACTAAAATATCCTCTGAAAACATAAGATTTGTAATAAGATACATAAATATATTTTGCGTAACATTTTATTTTCATTTCAAATACAATTTGTCCAAAGAAACACGCCACTATCTCAATCATAATTTTTTTTCACACATTCTTCAGGCGGGTAGGTACCGTAGTACTGAATCATTAAAAGGGCCACCATTTTGTAACGGAACCGAAACGCACAAACAAATTTACAGACAGACCAATGCAAAACTGTTCAGTTCACTTTCATAAATAAAATTTGTAGGAAAAAACTCCAATTGGTTAATATTTGGATAAAAAAATATTTATCATTTAGTATGACAATTTTTGAGCATTTGTCATTCTAGATTTTTTTTGTATTATTTTGTAAACCCAATTACATCAATTAAAGGCAATATTTTCTTTTGTTTCAGACACTTCCACAAAAACGGCGCTATACAAATCATCCAAATATTATTATTTATTAAAATAACATTTTTTGGTCAATTCAATAAGTCTAAATAGCGTAGATATATGTGCATCAAAAGAACTTACCCGTATCGACTTGAAGAATAGACGGAAAAGTAATATTTCCATTTTCCGTACGTTGTTCCGCCTTTCCTCAGATTGAAGAGAAACCGGAGCCGAGTAGCTCCAGTGAAGTACAAAGCCCGTTACAATATCGTACACTGTCCGCAATATATTCAAATCGCTGACAAGTTCGATTAGGTGCTTGGTTATTCATATTGCAGTGGGGTGCTCAAAGGAAAACTGATTTCCAAACGCATACAACTTTAATACTACCACTACTTGAAATATTTGAATATAGTACAAATAATGTATTATTTTTTGTATTAATTCCTTATGCGGCCCTTAGAATTCCTTCACCATCTCATCCTTGGGGATGCGTGTTGAGTGAACCCAAGTTATTCATATCACTATATCGCATGAGCAAAACGTGAATGGCTTGTGGTATATTTAATGTCATGTAACAAATGTTAAACGTGCCCAAACCTTTGGCATGCCTCAAGGCTGATCAACGGCGCCAAAAGGATCAATTGTGATATATTTTGGGAGACTTCTATTGAAATACATATGATTCCCACACGATGCTTGGTCTTAAGATAAAAAGAAAGCGGGTCACTTTACTTATTTGAAAAACATTAATTTTACTAATTACATAAGTGCGCTTTTCTCACAATGGGATTATCTGCCTGTAACAGTAGTGTAAATTTTATTTAGAAACCCTCTGGAAGCGCAAACGGAATGGAATAACTTCTACAACGCAAAAAGAAAACCTTACTTAAAGTGAAGGATAATTACATAAAATATAATAAAATAAAACCCAAAAACATCCCGAGCATGAAGTGACTGGTTAACTTGTCAAAATGACAATTCAACAAACCTTTAAAAAGTTATATAAAGTGATGAAATAAAAAAATATTAAAGTTAGTTATTTTATCGTTTTTAATGTCTTTATATCAATTTTTAAAGGTGTTTTCATTTATCATTGTGTTAAGTTATGATGCAACCCTAGCATGGTATGGTGGGTGAAAATACACCAAAAATGTACGACAACCCTAATGTTAGCCAAACCAACATAAAACATATTATATATTACATTTAAGATTGAGGTTAAGAAAATATCGATATGTAATTAATTATATTTTTCAAAGCATCCAAGAAGCCAAGTGATATATATTAAAATTTATCAACTGCTAAAGTAATGAAACTAAGGAAATACTATTACATTACTTTGTGAAAATATTATAGAAATTTTAATGAAACATTTTTCCAAGAAATAATACCTACGTAATAAATGACAACAGAATAAGATAGTTTATAACGATTTCATTTAGAGCAGCAAAAAAAATATTATATAAAAATACGGCAAGTGGGAACAAATAGAATAAAATGGCTCATTGGCTTTCAATTTCATTTCAGCATATTAATTATTTTCAATGATAAATTGAACAACTTTCAACTCTACATTACGAACGGAATGGAGTTTAGTTTAGTCATTTTTCATTCGACAGATATTAATGGTACGAATCAGAGCATTTTTCCATCCCTAGAGTCGTATAATGTCTAGACTAGATTTTTCCCAGGTTAATCAATGCTTTTTTATTATTATTCTACTTTAAGGCGATGCCATACGTAGTGATGCAAAATCATGTGTTTTTGGTTTAAAATTTGGTCGCCTAGAAATTTTTCAGATGCTTTAATTAGATACTGTGAGTAGAATACATCTTGGCTTTTGAAATGATCGAGTATTTTTTAGATAAGTCTTTTTATAACCCCAGAAAAAAACTATGTATAAGGCTTATGAAAACTGCTTTAAAGTTCAAAATCTCCTACTTACGAACCCATTTTCGGTTATGATTTTATTGTATAATGTGGAAAATTAAGTTATTGATAAAATGATCGAAAAAAATTTAAATATTAATGCCTGAACATTCACAAAATAAAATAAAAGGCACTTTTTGGCCATGTTTTTTTCTTGCATAAATCAAAACAGTCGGATGGTGTTAAGCGGGAATTAAAACCTTATCGCCATCTATGCAAGGCTTGTTATTGATAACGGCTCAATTTAAAATATTACACGACGTAGTGCATCGCCTTAAACATTTAAAAATGATTTTGGATATAATATTCCTGCGGGGAATATTTTTTTAAATAGGAAGGAACGCCGAATGTTTAATTTTCAAAATTGACTTTCTTTCATCGCTCAAAAATCGAGAATTATATCTATTTCCCAAAAAATATATCATTCGTCGGTATTATCATCACAAAGCAGCGATCGGTTTGATGCAGCAGAGATTCCCATGGGATCGTTATATGTATTTGAATAAAATTTTACATCAGTGGATTGAAATTTCAGTGAAACTTGCGGGATGGATATAGCCGAATGTTGGTTCGGTTCTCCCGGGGGAGATTGGCACGGAGGCAAGGAATTGGAGATGCTAAAACCACTGACAAATGTCGATGAACTTTCAGAAACCAATTTACATTGATATTTCAAGGCGGAATCTGGCGGGTACTTCATATTTTCGCTACCCAGTGTATGAAATTGAAAACAATTATTAAGACTTTGACAGTATTTGCTGAATCTTTTTCACATTTAAAAATTATTAAACATTCCGATTTCGGTTGTTGGTTAACGTATTAGCAAATAATTGTAAAATATTCATCCGTGATGCGTAATATTATACAAGTTCAAACGAGATTTTTAAATTTGCAAATTTTGAGCTGCTTATCATATTAGACAAGCGATAAATACCAAAATTATTTTATTAATGGATATTTTTTTATTCAAAATGCGTATTTGTTTTATTCAAATACTTGGATGAATTAATAGAGTGAAGATATGTTACTGAGAAATGATATGTTACTGCTTGGTTTCACTGAATTAGGTCCAGTGGACATGCTTTATTGACTATCCTTTTCATGAGTGGAGCTACAGATTTTGTTCAGTTAGTATAACATAATGTATCTTGTTTATTTATAATGTCATTAGATATGTGTCATAATTTTTCAAGGTTATTAACATTCAACACACACCAAAAATTTCTTCTTTTGAAAGTCAATGCCTGGGGCAAATATTTATTTATGAATACTTTCAGCTTCACTAATTATGATTTTTCACGTGTCTGGGCCAGTTATTTATACGGTGTGAGTCGAAGGGCGCATAAGAGAGAGAGAGAGAAAGATTAGCTGTTTCATATTAGAATATAAATCACAATTCAAAAGCTGGTTTCTCATATGTTAAGCCATGTCACACAAAATAATACAGAAAATGGCAATAGACAGTATGCTCAAATAGCAGTCGGTGGAATCTTGTTTAAAACTCATAGCGGGTACTCATTTACTTACTTTTCAATATGTATTTAGTGAAAAGCTATAAAGTTACGTAAGGTAACCGTACGCAATGTTTACATCGGGATTGTTCTATTGAAAAGCTTCGGATATTCTATTAATTTTTTTAAATAAAGTAATTGCTTATTAAGGTATCTCAAACGAACTCAAAACGTCATGCGATTCGATTTTGAAGTCGAAAACTTGTATTGAAAAGTTCACATGTGAAATTCATAAATTTCAATTACCTACACTTGACGCGTAGGTGGAGTTAATGTAACTATATGTTTGAAATCATGTTTATGTATATGGGGTAAGTGTACGCACCCCCCAAACTACGTATCCTTACCCCCTTGTACTTACCTTACAGATAAATCTTTATCTGAATGATTCCTCCTTGCACCCATGAAACTATCTAAAAATTATTATAGACCACACCGTTCTGACACAACTAGTTACGCAATAGCACCCATCGATAACAGGGGCAAAAAGAAATAATAAAACCATGATAAAAAGTCATTCACTTTTCCATTTTTTTTCTACGTAGGCCTCACTGTACACATGACCGGATTCTAGGCGACCTAAAATACTAGAGAATTGAGGAATAAGAGCAAGTGAATCACCCACGAACTTGTCGCAAACCTAGTCGCGTACACATTCCCACCGCGTTTGGTTACTCCACATGACTCTATAAGGTAGCTATGTAAGATATTTGGTGTTAGGCTTGTTTTTTTAGTATAACAAAGAACCATTATGATTTTTATTAAGTCGAAAAGAAACACAATTCTTTAAAATGGAAACTCTTTACAAAATTTTAAATGGAACGACTTTATTATAGTATGCCTATGATGTAAGTTTATCATTATATTATCATTAAAGAAGAATATAGTACTAACAAATCTAAATGAAACATGAAACAGAACAAGACACAGAAAATGAATTGTAGAATTTTTTTTTTAAACCGTTTTCTTTTTATTTTCTTTGTATTGTTCTGTTTAATTTTTTGTTTAGATTTGTTAGTAATATTTTCTTCTTAAATGATACTCTTTATTAAATTTATATTAAATGAAGATTCTTAGCTTTCTAAAAAGATAACATTGTATTCCCACTTAATAATTATTAGGAGAGTTATTATTTAGTGTCGGGGGGAAATGTATGTTTAAAAGGGAAACAGAATTACGGCTTACTGCAAGGTAGTTTAGGCTTTCCTTGCCAGAGCAGCTGTTACGAGAAGTAGACTACAATAAACACTAATACTATAAGGAAGATTATTTATTTCCTGAAATGTAGAGATAATATTACGATACGAAATGTTTCTAGAGGACCGTACACTATTTTCATAATTTTGCTATGTTTATTTATCAACGTTCCTCGAGAAAGCCGTAGAGGAACTTGCGTACATCATCCTTAGTTTTCAATATTATATAGTATCACCTGTAAATTAAATAAAGAACCTGTTATTTTTCGCAGCATGGGAATCGAGCTCGTGATATCATGACTCAAAGGGAAAAACATAAAATACTAGACTACGGATTGTATTGAACCTACAATCTTATTCCGTATAGTAAGTAAAAGCAAGATTCTTGGTAATCTTGATACGGAACTTGTATCTCTACGAGTTTATTGTAAAAATCAAGGATCCCTCATATTTCACTGTGTTTTCCGTACTATTACGCAACTATTTTTCATCGCTAGCGAATAATTTGCACGATATGTCAAAAATATCTTCAACAGCAGCTCCGCAAAGACTTTATTTTCACATCTGCACAGCAGGGAAATATTTCCAAAAAACGAAAATTGTTATAAAAAATCATAAAAAAAATAATTAACGGAATGATAAAGCCATAGTAATTATACTAATTTCATCGTTGTTTTTTTAACAAAGTAAGCTTGCAAATGCAATAACGCTTTGGTGAGACTTAAAAGCGTTCAATAATAAGAAGAAGATGGTTTGAAAGAGATAAATAAATAAGAAAGTTAGAGGGAGCGCGTTAATATAAAAAACGATTATAATTAATAAGCGTAAGGGAAAATATTTAATAAAGCACAACTTATTTAAAAAAGAGCAAATACCTCTCGGCAAATGTCTACAGTAACCTTTTAATAAGCCACCAAGTGTGTTTTTAATATTTTTAGGATCATGACTTACAATATTTTCCATCGAGGAAATTTCATATAATTACTTTTTCAACTTGGCAATATGTGGAAAATATCTTCAAAGCTAACATATATATTTTAAATAGCTTTAAAAATTAAAGGAAAACATGTTATAAATCGGTAGAAATTCAGAATTCGGGGTCTTAAGAGAAAGCTACAAGCCAAAAATGTGTAAATTTTTGGTATACCTTAGATTGTATGTAATAGGCATTAAAATCGCTTGACAAACGGAGTCTAAAAACGTTTAATTTCAACCCAAAATCTTGTTTTTATTTATTTTGTTAATAATTTCATAAGAAACCAAAAAAATGAATCAAGTGAAACTGTAACAAAAAAACTTAGTTATAGCTATTTTTTTTAAATTGTTTGCTTTACGCGTTCATACATTTCTATTGAAAAAATGTTTTTTTTAGTAGTTAACATTTATATTTTAACTGAGCAATTTATTTTATTATTTTTATTCTACTCAAGCGAAGCGATAGTATAACCTTCAATTTATCTAAAGCATATTTTTTGGTATTCATAATGTACACCAATTCGTTATAAAGATTAATCAAAATAGTGATTTAGCATTAAGCTTCGCCTTAAGAAGTAAGTACCTGCTGGGCTGCTCCCAGCAATGACTCTTTACTTACTTAACTTTACTTAACTTGCGGGGTTGTTAGCAAGTGACTCACAAATAAACTGTATTGATAGTTGAAAATTTTCTCATTAACGCATTAAAATTACCGAGAAAACCAATAAAACCCACAACAGTCTGAAAGAAAACTCTAAGTTAATTCCTCGAGTGCGATAAGATTTTTATACTTAATTCTTAATAAGAAATTGTGTTCAGTCTCGTGATGGGTTTCACAAAGATTTTATGCGAAAGCGAGGAGGTCGGAATATTCAAATTAAGCATTTTGTAGAGAACCTTATTACTAAATTCTTTGGAAAAACTCGGAATTGGAAAACAATGAATTTGGAAAACAATCGCTCCTCTTTCAATAACTTATTAAAATCACCCCGAAGAGGGGTGGACTTAAGAGATTTCGCCTTAGTTTAATGGATTTTTCGGGGTATCCCAAAAAGCTTGTATAAGCTGCCCACATGTTGGAATTTATTATAAGTACAAAGTCGCGTTGTGTAAGATTTACGGCTTCCAAGGAGGGTCAGCTGACATGTGGGGACACGAATAACCTAAGGACAAAGTATTTTCCCGGTGTAATTTGTTTTTTATGTACCAACCCTCTTTTTACTCCCAGTCAGGGCAAAGACTATTGCGTTAAATAGTACAAAACACTATTTTCAATAACTCTTTGTTTCAGATGTTTACTCACAAAAGAAACACAAAGCAATTATTATTAACTCTCATTGCGTTGTTTCATGAAATGCTATCAAACTTTTTTGAAGGTTTCTTTAGTGTGAAATGAAGAATTTGAAGTTTTGCCATTTATGTATATTTCATTGACTGGAGTGACTAAAATAATGTCACAATAATCATTTTTTACTTTTCTAGAAGATATTTCAATTGATTTCTTTTAGCCAATTGCTTTGCGGTTAAATCCTTATTTGAAGCGTTCGTGTAAAAATTAAGCATTTTGCTTGTCAAAAATGAAAACAATACATAAACATGGCAAGCAAAACAATTTTAAATAAGCTTTCTAAGCACCCATAATAACCAGCCGAGTAACAGACTCTGAAATTTGGTTATGTATGATTCATAATTCACAATCTAAAAATCGTTTTACCTCATAAATCTCTGATTTGAATTTAAAAACCGAGCTGCAAAAATAATTTTAACTTTTTCACCCCAGAAGGGAGCACGAGTGCAATATTTAATTTGAGTTCAACGCCAATGTCACCTCCGTCACCTGCCTTCTATTATCCTTTAACACGAATTGTGAGGATTTGGCAGGTAGCGAGGGTACAGGCCAAGCCAGGTAGCTCGGGTCTGGAGGCAGAAGGAGGAAAAGGGAGCAGGGACCAGGAGAACTGGAGATCGGGGAGGTCGACCTCTGGCCCGCGCAGCACTAAAAGTTTAACTGTCACCTCCGTCGTACTTTTACGAGCCCAAAGGGATTATGGTAGCAATGTGAATTTCGGTCTACCATGATGTGAAGTATGGGGGACGAACCGGGTATTTTGATATCAGTGCAATACAGAGAACCCTGTGTGTGTATGAGTTTTTTTTTAGAGTAAAACATTAATTTATTTTGTATAGACCTTCAAGTTGTAAGGAAACGAAAAAATAATATATTGTGAGCATATGACTAAAATCATTCGATACTGAATTATTTGTTTATTAAGTAGATGAGAAAAAAAATTATTTTAAACCACTTTATTGAGTTATATAAGTCAGTATTATTCAGGAAAATGGAAATATAACATATACAAACTAAATATATCAGTCTAAATTTCCATTTTTCTGAACAAGGTTAGTGCTACCGAAACCAGTCGATCTATTAAGCCACAACGTGTTTGTTTTCTTCGATATTTATTAAATCCTTCAAGCATCTAAATCTTTAACAGGTTAACGTGTGACGCTATTCAATCTTAACTAAAAACTACAAAAAATAGTTGATTTATGTTTTTAGTTCGTATTTTTAAGAGTTTTTAGTTTGTTTATTATTATTAAGATAGATTTTTTTTCTTCCTCCCTAATAAAATATTAGTATATTCAGAATATATCGAAACACATGTTCATGCAGCTGCGCTTATCCTCATAAATATAATGACGACATACGAAAATATTATCATTTTTATGAACACATGTTCGACATTTTCGTAACACATTCGTGTTTTACTGATAATTTGTTAGGAAATCTGTCAATTCATTTGTTAGTCCAGTTTTAAACAGGAATACGAATAATTTTACATGATTTTTAATAAATTAGCAATGTTTTAAATTAGCAATTTTTCTCCGTTCGCAATACCATTGTAGGTAATGCATTGTTGTAGACTTACGAGAATTATAGAGAAGTATGAAATGAAACTAAATATTTACATCGTTTAATATCAATGCAATTAAACAACCACGTGCGAAATAAATTATTTGAATTGTATTTCGAAAAATTACTAAATTAAGACAACAAAAATCTTCCAATATATGGACCATTAAAATCCGTTACGACATTATTAATTTGTGGAATTTCTTTGGTTATACAAATTATTTTTATCGCAAAAATATCTAGGTATATATTACATAAATGTAAATAATAAAACATACATGTAAACATTTTTTTCAAATTGGCATACGTGAAATATCAAAGACAATTTCTTTCAATGATGACTAGGATTTTAAATATTTCACAGGTTTTTAGTTTTAAGTATTTCAAAAAATAGATAAATTTTGTGATCTATTTCTATTTTACCAGCCCTGAAAAATATGTAGATATTCTAACGTAAATAATCATTAAGCAATTGACAAGACAATGTTACGATCTTGAATCAATATTGTTGAATTATAAATAAATAAAATATCCGCTCTGTAAAAACGGTCGAAAAAAATTTACTCAATAAATAATTGTATTCGTGAATTCATTTTTAACGGGCTTACAATAAATTCTCCGTGATAAAATTAAATTACCCACCTGAAAAAATGTTTGGATAGCAAACAAAATTCGTTTGTAATTTCGACATGGCATCCATTGCCAAATGTAATTTATCCTAAAGCAAAAAAAAGGGAATTCGCTAATTTTGTTATTGTACCTACCCTACCCTGCCCATGTTGCGGGAGACGGACAGGGGGAAATGATACGCACATAGGCGTGAGTCAAATACTGATGATAATAAATACATTTCAATAGTTACAAAGAAATTTACACCATCGAGTGTATTGGATACTCACCCGTGAACATACGTAACTAAGCAATCATGTAAATTTAATTACCTTCAAAAACGTGTAAAGATTCACATTTTCCTCTAATAATTCAAAACATGCGCAGAATCGTGATAAGGAAAATAAATGTATACTTTGGTATATAAGTTCGTAGTGTTTTTTATTAAAAAAATTAGTAAAAAACAACTGGAATTGTTATTTTTTTCTGTAATAACTACTTTCTTGCCAGATGGCTGCAGAAATTCAGTAGTTTGGAGGTGTAGAAATCGTAATTTAAAATATTGGAAAGAGAGTGGAATATAATGTAAATCTAATGAAGCAATATAAGGAGAATATGGCTTAAATTGCCTATTTTAATAGCAATACAGCACTATAGTCCCAACTACTTTCAACAGCCAAGAGCCATTCGGACTTTGGCATTCCCAAATGGGATATGTAGTAGGGTGAGGGAAGTGGGGATTGAAATAAGATGGGTAGGGAAAGGTTACAGAGTACCTAGATATTCAAATTTGGTCTCGGATAAAGCCATATCAAGCACTTTTTCGATTCTGAATGGTGTTCTTTCACCAGGGCGATACTCAGAGTATCTATACCACTCTGGCATTTCCCACTTTTTCTTTGACCATCGATTAAAGCAAACTTTTGACAAACAATATGACAAAAAAAACTATTTACAATATTACTCCTGCTTGGTAGCAAATAAATAGGTATAAGTGCCATTCGAAAATTAAATTAAATTTTTGATTAAAAAACGCATTTACACAGTAAATCAAGTGACCGAGGTATGTTACAGTGTTTTAAAATGGCCATTCGTATGGCAAATGTTAGATATAACTGCATTTCATGCAAATAACATATTGCCCGTATATGTCCGCCCGGGCTATGGACGCCCAGTGACGACGAAACGTTTTATTGCATTTGAACATCGGAGTGTGACAAAAACAAAGCAAAAAATCACGTTTAACAATTAAATGCACTGTGAAACGCTTTGAGCTTTTATTCGCTTTTTCATTTTATTACTTTTCCCTTTACACGACTGAAAGAACAGCTGTGCTATAAATATGACAAATAATTCAACACATTTAACGCATTATTTGAAATAAAACAATGTGCTTCCAATCTGAAATTGCATTAACCACTGTACGTGATTTGTTGTTTATTTCAGTACCGAGAAAATACCCACGTTGCTCTCAAATGATTTTGTCTACTTAAATGTTGTTGCATAGAATTATTTTCCAAATCTTTCACAAAACAGAGATTTGGTAATTTTACGACGACTAAAAATTAAATTCGGTTTAGAAAATTCGTAGGGTTTGACGATTGATTAGTTGTGGCGTAGTGGCGTTTCGACGCTTTTTTCTATCGTTAATGTTAAATTTATTTATTTTCTTTGATTTGATACAGAAAAACGATTATTTATTAGGATATTTGGTATGTACACAAGACATGTAATAAAATGAAAAGTACGACGTAGGGCCTTGTCAACATTAGTTTCTAACGAGGCAGTGCCTGTTCTAAGAAACTTATCATGGCATTCGTTTCTGTTGTTTTATAAGTAATACCAAATTATAAATTTTTAAAAAAAGATTTTACTATTTTAATTTAACTACTAAAGTAATGTACCAAGGGCTATTAGAAGGAAAAAGATGTAATAATAAAGATTATGGAATAATAAAGATTATGGATTAATAAAGATTATGGAATAATAAAGATTATGGAATAATAAAGATTATGGAATAATAAAGATTATAAAATTAGGATTAGGATGGAATAATAAAGAATATAAAATTGATGGAATAATAATAAAGATAAGAAAATTGTGAGAAAAGCATTAAATTTCGATAGAAAAGCATTAGAAGCGAAGATACAACTAGGTCCCGTATTTTTTAATAATGTTTCCTAACCTGTTCTGCCTAAATTTAATAAACTTTTTCCGATTTTTCGACCGAAGGATGACAATTCACACAGTTTCAGTTTGAAGGGATTTTATTGTATAGTTTTGGTCCGAGGTACGAGAATACGGGAGTACCAGATCATTATCGTCTTAACTGTTATTTATTGTTCAATAAGTCAATGAATAATTAATGTAATGTAAATGAGAGAAACCGGTTAGTATAAAATAAAATACTTTATCTCACCGTTCCGTGTATTACTATTGATAATTTCTAATTAACTTCTACTTAACTTCTCATTTTACAATATTTGAGATTTATTTTTTTAAGGTTTATTACAAACAAATTATGTGATATAAGTTAGAGATAATATGGTAATCATCTCACATCATTTTATACATTAGATGCAGATTTTTCATTTTGTTCATTTTTTATTATTATTTTTCAGGCCGTTGAATAATGCAATTAGTTTTATGCCATTAATTTTTAAACAGAAGTTCTTATGGTTGAATATGTATATTGTTTTTAATGTTATTTTTTGTGCTATGTAAAATGGTTGTGAATGTTTTTTATAAGTTCCATATTAATAACCAATATAGTAAAAACGTTTATAACGTGGATCTTTTCAAATATAGTTAGGTAGTTGTTTTTTAACGTAGTTTATTCAAGTACTCGACCGTTCAAGTAATTTTTCTTTTGCAGTTAGTTATAATTGGGAATTCCGATCTATTTGAAACGTGTTTCGAGTTATTTGAATAATTAGTGATATTACTTAGATACTATGAAAGAGGGTGCTTAAATTTATATCCTGCGAAGGAATGTTATCACGTTAATTAGGGACATGATTAATGTTCTTCCAGCCTTCGTTAAAAACTAAGGGAATTAAGGACTAACGAACATTCGTTCTAATTTGATCAAAGTATTTTTCACTTAGGGGGGAGTATTTAGGTGACAAAAGTTTCGGGTTCTGCTGAGATGTCTATTTCGTAAAATAATAAATGTGTGTAAGTATTTATCTTTTCTTCTTAAAAGCGAATGAAAACGAGACTTCTTCTTTCAATCGTTTATAAAAAGCATACAATTTTTAGAATATTATACAATATTATTAATTTTGCCTTGTGGTTTTAGTTCAACTTTGATAAGAATTACATTGAAGAACTATAAAGTTTTCCAATAAGAGGTGTTATGTGTATTTAATTCCGGCCATAAAATTATTTTTTATGGCCGAAATTGGATGGTATTGATCTGGACAGCGTTTACTTTCAACAAGACGGCGCTACGTGCCACACAAGCAACGAAACTATTGATCTTTTACGGGAAAAGTTTCCGGACCGTGTTATCTCTCGAAGTGGTGATAACAATTGGCCACCGAGATCTTGTGATTTAACACTTTGCAACTTCTTCCTTTGGGGCCACGTGAAAAAAAGGTCTGCGTCAACAGCCCAGCGTCGATTCAAGACCTCAAAGATGGAATTCGTGAGGCTATCGAGGAAATAAGGCAGCCACTTTGCGATTTGGTTATGGAAAATTTCATGAAAAGGATATGGTCCTGTAGGCGTGGTCGTGGTGATCATTTGACTGGTGTTATTTTTTACTATTAATTGCATATTTTCTTCTTTATAATGAAATAAACATTTGATCATTTATATTGAAAATGGCATTTTTCTTTAAATATCAAAATAATACCTCTTATTGGAAAACCCTATATTTCCTTTTGATTTGCCTAAAGATAATTAAAGTTAATTAAAGATAATTAACTAAGAGAAAACCTAAAGTTATTGGTATTTCAATCATATAAAAATTCTACTGGTCATTTGAATAATCGAAATAAATAATATTTTGCAAAGCACTATTAATTTGTAGTCTCGAAATGTATTACAATATAATACAAACATGGCGTTGCTGTAATAGCTTACCTCTGTTATCCATAAATGAAGTTCCACTTAATTAGGCTGGTCCAGCCCTGTCTCGCCTTCACTTTCCTCGACTTCGATCTTACTTCTCCCTCGCTTTGCCCTCACTTCGTCCTCACTTCGCCCTCACTTCACCCCCCATTCAGCATCCTTCCTGTCTTTTGCTTCTCTAATGCGAATTTATGTTCCCGCCTCCTCACTTCTTTGCGATTAGAGTTGTGGAGCTTATAGTCTCAAATTATTTAAGCACCGTTTTCCTATTTTAGTTCGTTTCAACAAAAAATATTTTTACACCAACAATAAATTCTACACCTTGCAACTTACCAGTTTAAGTTAATTTCGACAAACTGATTCTCAAATATCACGTTTTCTGATACAGCATTGAAACACAACGAAAAATACTTCAAGCCACGACTTTATAGATTATGTTCATTTTGACAGAGACATAGAAAATATCATTTTTTAAATCGCACCTACTCACGAGGAACAATGCTATTAAACGAGTTTATTTTCAATACACCTCCTTAATCTTATTTTCTATACACCTGCTTAAGTTCCAAAAATAATATAAATTCTATATTTTAAGATGATATCTATACACTTGTTATGCCGAAACGGGAATTATATGAAATTTCCTCGATAAAAAAATTGCAACGAAGAATTTGTCTGTAAGTGAGCTCCGGAAATTATTAAAAACACTTTCATTTATTTAATATATTATAGGCAAGAAAAAAATCACGGAATAACTTTAAATGCCAATAAATCGTTTGTAGAGAGATTGTTGCTCTATTTCAAACGAGTCGTGTTTTATTAAATATTTCCACTATTTTCGGTTAATTATTATCGGTTTTTTTTTAATATTAGCGTACTCCCTCTAATAATCATATTTATATATTTCTCCCTTTCAACCATCTTAAAACGCTTATTTCGTGGTCTTAACATCATGAAATCCGGAAAATCAAACAAATGGCGGTTTGAAAACGTTTGAAACGCCTGAAAATTTTTTATTAGAACTTAAATTTAAAATTAATTATTAAAGTACACTATTTTCATTTGCAAAACGTAATCTATAAAACTACGTATTATAATTATTGGCAATTTTCCAGCTGGCCCGAACTCAAATATGTCTTTTATGACAAATATCCATTAGGAACTAACAGGTTGAGAATAAAATAAATTATGATTTGGGAGGCGGGTGTGGGTACGCCCGGGTACCATTAATTGGATATCCAATACTATAGATTACTCTAAGTGATTTGCTATAAGTCTAAGTGACTTAGCAAAGGTGCCCGGCTTCACAGGGTGAAGTTTTTGCAGGTCTCGGTGGCGGAAAAATATTTAATGAAATCATTAATAAAACGAGTTGTTCCAGGCTGTTGACTGACGATATGCCTGGTGAAAGTCAATCTCCGATAAGAGAGGGCATCAGAAGAAGTTTTATAATATAAAAAATGTGATGTCACCAAGAAATGTGTAATAAACTATTCCTCGTTTGCAATTATCAATCAGACGTATTTGTAAAATTTGTGATAATATAATCTTCATTTTGGTTAAAATTCAAACGGTTGTCTTATGGTAAGTGGCCCTTGACATATCTAAGAGTTACGTTTTTAAAATCAAACAAAAAATATCGAATATTTACACTGCTTATTTGTGAAATCCGATTTCCAACAGCTTCGCCTTGGTCCACACTTATTGTACAATTTACATTCATTACTCTTCTGTTATACCGACTGCGACTCTTGATGTAAACCGACACAAGAATTTTCTAAGATTTGCATTAAGCCTAAAAAAAAATTGACTGAATTTAAATTGAACTGAAAAATTTGAGATTATTCTAAATTCACTTCCAAGTTTCCGCGGAAGAATGATGGGTGTGAAATAATGACAAGAATTTAATGTTTATAGTATTCGTAATTTTATAAATCAAATAATAAAAAAAACAGTCGCGCGGATTTCGAGAAGGAAAAAGAAAATGTAATTATTTTTAAAACAGCTCTTCGTACTTCGGTTATAAAGTTAAAGCATGATAGTTAAGCCTACCAATTTCCTCTAAATATCAAATATAATGAAAAGAACACAGATTTCGCTGAAAGAAAAGAGAAAACTTAGAGTTTTCTCTCCCCTCGTCGTAATAAGCCCTTGTAAGCGGTCTGCGGAGGGGTACTAAGCATTATAAGGTGTCCCGATGATAACGAGAAATTAGAGAGCGGAGTGCCCATTATGGCAACTCCTGCGTATGTCTCCGTTACTACTGCTGTTTGAGACAAGTCTGTGTTCAATTCGGGGAAGATAAGAAAGTCTCCAGTTCTCCTCTCCTGGGAACACAACGCGGAATACAACGTAAGTTTAATACAGCAACAGGAGGTTGTTATTGATTGATGTCATTCAAATTTATTTATCTGGGTGTATTAAAGATGATGGATTAAAAAAATATATTATTTCTAACATTTCTTTAGTATCGAAAGATTATAATATATACATATCTATTTTACATTTGTTTTAAAAAGACTGGTGATTTTAAATATCAGTGAATATTTTATTCGGTATATAGGGTATATTTGGAATCAGCGAATGAAAAGAAAAAATAAAATTTGAAATTTAGTGTATTTTTAGACATTTTTTAAATGTAAGTTATACAATAAAAATATTTGGATGATTTCTATCACCTCAAGGACGTTGTACAAATATATAATAAATTTCTACAATGATGTATGTTATTATTAACTAAATATGGAGATAATATACAGTACCATACTTACCTGGTAGGTCACTTAAAATTAACACTTAATTAACATTAACTAATTGTTTATTAGCGAAATTTAGATACAGGATATCGGACATAATTGGCAAATTGGATATAATTTGACTTTCTCTCAGGAATAGTATATTTGAAGGGTACGACAGCTTAAAAAGGTAAGTTTATATGCCATGTTCATTCCGCCACAAGTGGTGGTGATTAGTGATATTTTTAAATAACCCTTTATTAAGGTTAATAATAACTGCACCAGTGACATTACTCCCTTTTATCCGCCAGCTAAAAATGGTTGAATCCATTGCAAAAGTGAAAGTAAAAGCAAATCGGAATCTGCTTTATGCTTCCGCCTCGGAGATATTAAACTACCGCTTCGCCAAAGATTCAAAGTTTGGCCACTTCGCAAGAAGTCTGCAGTGCCGTGCCTATTGTGTCTTGTAGTCGTAAAACAACCCTCAAACTGAGGCTAGAGAAAACCGCAAGACTTCTTATTGGATCTGAGACAATTTACAACTAACGGAGGATCTTTTAATGTACACGGTGCGCACAAAGTATTTAAATGTTCAGAAAATCTTGTAAAAAAACAAGCAACAAGAAATAAATAATGGTAACTAATTACAATATTAAGTTAATTTTTTACTTGAAGCATGTTTTTTTCGATTATTAAAAGTTTATTTGGGTTTTTATTACTTTTACAGCATGTCATAATCGTCATAAACACCCACGCTAAAACATCTAGGAAACTTTTTTATCCATTCCTAGCGGACTGCTGTCTCCCTCCAATTCTTTATACCTGAAAAATGTTGCGGTGGTAATTTCTGTGCCGCTATCGTACTTCAACCTAAGTACGGTGACTTAAATGGAAGATTACTTTATTTTAAACTATTTTACTATACAATTTTACAAATAGTCACCTTGTTTCGGTTATAACTAATTTTCTTCAGGAGCGTAATAATATACACGATCTTAAGTCCAGATATTTACACTGTATAAAGATTCAACAATAAGAAAAGAGAAAAAAAGAGGTGGACAGAACATCAGTGCGGGTTAAATAGTGGGTGGGAGGAGGGTAGGGGTTACATGGGGAGAAAGGGAACAGCTCTAAAATAGGACTTTTGGACAATTCCTTTTATTTATTTAAAATAAAACCATTATTTTTTTTTTTTTTTGTAGAAAGCAGTCACTTTGTGGTTTGACATATTAATTGAAATAAAACAATATCGAAATAAAGACATCAGTTAAAACAAAAACCCAAATACTTAATAATCAATTAAATGTTTCTAATAGCCCGATATTATCGATATTTCCCATAAACCCGTAAAAACCCTTAGTCACCTGTTCAATTGATGTTTTATCCCTGTAGACATAACTTGGTATCTATTTAAATATAACCTCTCTCTTTCACTCTATCTCTATGTAAAAGGTTAATGTCACTCTCTCACTGTTCCTTATATGTTTTGTCTCTTTCTATATGTATATAAGCTCACACATTGTAAATTTTTGATTAGTTTAATTTTATACCCTGAAGATGCTTGTGTTAAGCGAAACCGGTCGGTAATAAAAAAATTTAAATAATTCGTGGTTATAAACAAAATGATTGTTTTATTTCCATTATTATTATTTTTTGCCTTATTTTAAAAGAAGGACATACATTCTCGGGTTACGAATAACCTCACAATATTTGAAAATCTTCTACTACCACGTGGAGGACTAGCTAGCCGAGGAATTGAAACACTACGCCGGGGTGGAACCCAAACGCGATGCTAACTCAGCCAAGTTATTAAGGAACAAGCCTATACCGTTTTTTATGTAGGACTTGCACCTCCATATTATTACGAAAAGTATGGTCTGTACTAATGAGACATTCGTTAAATTCTGAAAAACCTATACTTGTTAATCACTTGATTATTTTTACCTAGTGTTTACATTTCTCGCTGTTTTACCTAAATAGATAGCTGGGCAATCACTGTAAATAAGTTTATAAATGCCCGATTGGCATAATATTTCTTATACATCTTTACAATTAGTTTAAAGTTTGCCGAAGTTATTATTAGTATAGAAGCTGGCCTAATTTCTGATGGGAGTTTCAATGTACATAGAAGAAAATTAACTTACGTACACAATTATGCGCCATTTGGGAAGCTAAATTATTACTAATTATAGATGGTAGACTGTTATAAATAAACTTATCTGTTGTAATTCGTCAAAGTTTCATCAGATTATGATCATATCCGTTGTTTGAAGCAATTAGTTTTATTGTGGAGAGTTCATTAGAAACAATATTATTAGGTAGTGGAATATTGACGAGTCGGTGAGTATTTTGTGTGAAATTGGATGATTACAGGTATTGTAATTTATAGTGTCAGTAAAATAGGTTTATTTAATTGTTAATAATAGTTAAACTGGAAATATGACCTGTTTCTAATGTTCACAAACTGGATTTGATTTGAGATTTTCACGGCCAAAAGTATTATTGATTTATTTTTGGGGTATTATGCCATGTTGCGCTACCTTTTTTAGCCAACATTTCGTACAGTATTAGTGTATCCATCATCATTTAAATACACATCTACAAATACATCTGCCCTAAAGAAGGAGGTTGCGCAACGTGGTTTAATATCCCCAAAAATAAAATTACTCTAGCGAACTTGATTTGTTTATGAAAGGAATTAAGGAGTAGCAGGAAATAATTTAATTTGTGCTCTGTGCCTCTCTTGACACAAAAAAAAATCTTTCAGAAATACTCAAAAACGTTTTTTTCTGGGTTATATACAAAAATTTGAACAAAATTTCAAGCTGAAAGATATTGCTTTCTTCCATAAGTTATCCTAATACTACAACAACCTGCAGGTTAAGAATTCATTTGATGGTCAGTTTTAT
The DNA here is from genome assembly GCF_061612785.1 of Hesperophylax consimilis. Classification (NCBI taxonomy): domain Eukaryota; kingdom Metazoa; phylum Arthropoda; class Insecta; order Trichoptera; family Limnephilidae; genus Hesperophylax; species Hesperophylax consimilis. The sequence continues at coordinate 17,781,981 of NC_142841.1, read as the reverse complement.
CTTTGCATCATACCCAATGGTGCCTACCCAGCTTAATGTTGTAATTGACGGATCAAAATATTGCAAATATGTAAAATTTACAAGTGCTTGTTGGTCCGTAAGTAACTCAAATGTGTCAGACGCTTTCAGTGTATCCCTTACCAAAAACTACTGTGTATAATTAAAACCGTCTCCATTCATCCCTTGTACCGTTCCTCTCCTATCCTATATACACTAAAACATCTTTAAGGATATCTCTAATTTTGGTGGATGCAATAAAGAAAATAAAACTACTTCTAATAATTTAAAAGTAAAAAAACATTTTGTTTCTATTTTAGTAATAATGTTGCAGATTGAAATTTTCTCATAATTAAATGCAATGACTTTCCTGGCATCGTGTAACTTCCCGCATCGCGAGAAAACGGCCCTAGCCCGCAGACTGTGACAAATATTTCACTTTGAAATATGCATGTATTTAGGGGTGAAATGCGCGCTCATCCAAATAACACGCGAATAAATATTGTTTATTCTCCGCTACAAGCGAATATTGTTTGCGCACTAGAGATATTATTTAATATGGTATTATAACTGATTCTTTTCTCAACTTATGATACTTTTGAGAAATGTAGTCACAATTTACAATACTCTACTATCCTCAGCATTTTCTTCGCGGTCCATTATCCCAAAACCAGTAAATTCTGAAACTAGAGATCCGAATTCTTGGACACCCTTTACTTCCACATCTATGACCTTATTGGTAAATTATAATCGTTTGAAAATATTTACATTTAGTCACCTCAAGTCTTACCATGATTACGAGTTGACCTTCATTTCATAGGTTTGAAATAATATATAACACGAACATTTAGAATAAAATGTTTCTGAATTCATTCGATATTTAAAAGATATTTGTATTTTTTTCTAAACAATGGAAAATTGCATCTTTTCTTACATTTTATTTACAGTTTCATAGGTTTTTTGAATAATTTTACGAGCTAGATCAAAATAACGCTACGAGCTAAAATTAGTTGTGCTAATCTATAAATAAATGATAAACGAAATGCTAATTTCACAATGTTGGAGAGATTTCGCTGCTTAATTCATACTAGTTTTTGCCTTATAGTTTTTACTGGAGCTACAAGATATTGACGACACAATGTGTTGAGCATTGGATATTTTCGTATGTTTGGTTTTGTATTCTCCCGCGATCATTCAAAAAATCATAACTCCGAATATTGACACGAAAACAGATGAACTGTTTAGAGCCAATAAATTTACCAATATTTCGTAATTTATCTTAAGTTTGTAGATTTTATAAAAAAATAAAAATATAATCATTACAGACTGTGATGTATGGTAATAAGTTGAAAATGTAAGCTATAGATGGCGCTAGTCATAAAGCTTACTTCAGAGTACGTCAGATGTCGCTAGAGTGTAACAGATGCTTGGAGGTTATAGTGACATTGAACAAGCTTCTCAAACCAGAGAATTATCAACCCTCGGGTAATAAACAGTGTAGCTAAATCCAGACATATTATTTGTAACGTAAATAAACGCAATTATAAGTAGAACCTTTTACTTTTAACAAAAAGTTCCTGACCCTTAAATCTGCAAAGTAAGACAGATATAACACATACACAAACACGTGAAAATCGTCGGATTGTTACCAAAAATGGTTTAAAATTGTACTTATTACAAGAAATTTTGTGAACAGTTATTTGACCAGCGTAAGCTCGCGTGTTTTGCAAGTGGCCAAAATATGGCCAAATAAGCTCCTGTGGTTAGCTTCAAGTGAATATATTTTTAGAACCGTCTTTGGGCTTAGCATAGCTAGAAAGGACCTCTTTTGAACTCTGAAGGATGGTGTTAAATGTAAGGATATTTTCTTGCAGGTAACTTTCTTACAAACTAATAAAAACGATAGCATCAGTTTATTTATAATAAAACTGTTTTTTATGTGAGTACCGCACAATAGTCCCAACTGCTCCCAACTTTTCCCGATGGGCTTTTACATCATACATTTTTTACATGATTTACTGCATAATACAGTGACGACAGAAGTTTTTTTTTTTTTTTAAATAACAAAATAAATAACCAAATATAAAAAAATTTAAATGGCACATATAATTTTCCTTTTAAATGTACACAATATAAGAAAAACGAAAAATAAATAAACTAGTTTTAAAAGTGCAGATGGCATGAAAATAATACAAATTGATAGAACAGGTTGATGATAGGTAAGTGAATACAAATAATTTACAATAAGAAGTAAACGAAAAAATATATATATTTATTCTTATATTAAATATGTCGATATTCGAGGTGAAGTATGTGAAGGCGAGATATAGATGCGTGTGAGAGATAGTTAGACCTATATTTTGCCTGGTTGCTCGATTTGGTACTTTAAAGTCGATGCAGATGCAAGAGTTCATAACCGTCTAGTTTGGAATGAATAATTTTATCCAATAAAGTTAAGCCATTTATTTTTCTTCTATTTTCTAGGGTATGTATTTTAAGCGTATTCAGTATGAACGTATAGTTTTATGTTTTGAATAGGTAAGTGAAGTTTGAAGTTAATAAATCGAAAAATTTGTGCTGCACACGTTCAAGATTTCTCATATGAATTTGATAGTACGGAGACCACACTATTGAATTGTATTCTAAAAAACTGAGTACTATCGACAAATTAACGATTTTAATAACTTCCAGTGAATCAAATTATTTGATAGTTCTGATTATAAATCCGAATATCTTCATGCTTTATTAGTAATTTATTGTATGTGATTTACAAATTTTAATTGGGTGTCAAAAATAACTCTAAGATCCCTAATTTCAAAACCTTTTCCACGATTTTAGTGTCAATAGCGTAGTTAAATGATTACGGAGTCTTGATTCGACAAAATTTTAGTGTCTTATATTTATCAACGTTAAAAAATAAGTGGTAAGCGATACATCAATTGTGTCATTTGTCGATGTTTGATTGTAAGATTAAGCAGTTGCTAATATTGGATATTTCTTAGTATAATTTGGCAAAATATAAAATAATTAAATATAGTATAATTAGGCAAAAAGCAGAAATTCCACATCGTCGATGTGGAATTTACTACTGACCGCATTTTGATTTTATCGGATGCTTTTATATTGAATATTCTCATGTTTTTGTTGAATTGAATGATTTGTGATTTAATTAAGTATTATTATTTGATTAAATTGTAAAACTTGATTGAATTTAATTGCAGTAATTAATTGATTTTAATTTACACTATCCCGACGCTGTACTTTCGTAGATTTAAATTTAAAATCTAAATATATTATAAACTAACTGTCTTACTCATGAAAAATCGCTAAATCGCCGTTCCAGCGTTGTACTAGCTATACTGGAGTTGGGGCCTAAGCCGCTGATTTAATATATTATACCCATAGAGAGATTAGATGGATTATTTGTTATGGTTTTTTTAGAGTGGCAACACTCTGATTTATTTCGCATTCCGCGGCGCGCAACCAACTTCACGTTTATTCATATGTCAGATTCTGTCATCGAATGCCTGGCAATATGATTAAAACCGAATTGAAAATTAGAAGGAAGCGGAATAAAAATTGGGGTGATGTTGAAAAGGTTTGTTTTTAACCTCTTATCTTGGCTGTAATGTTTTATTTATTTGAAATTAGTGTTTAATGATTGTTTTCCGTGTAGGCGTTATTAAAGGATTGCATGGCTGATCACATTAAAGTGGTGGAGAATAAAAATTCTAATACAAATACCCTAATTTCCAAGAGGGAGGCTTGGAAAAGTATCGTAATGAAGTAAGTATACCTATATATTTTTAACTTTTCTACACTTCCCTTCATAGCTTTGGTAAGTATCTATTTTTAATAAAAAATAACCGTTGTAAATAATTCATTGGTTAAGATCAATGTACCTACTTATGCCACTTAATTAATAATCCACTATTTTTCAGATTTAACACCCTGAGCGATTTCCCAAGGGATCTATCTCAAATCCAAGCACAGTGGAAACTGTACAAATTAACATCCAAAAACACACTGAGCCTCTATCGTAGGGCGATAATGGCAACCGGTGGAGGGCCGAGACCGACAAGCCCGTCGGAGGAAATCTACTCACTGGTGGACATGTTGCCCAATGAATTTGCGGTGGACAGCAACTGTCACGATAGTAATTCGTATTCTGCAAAGGTAAATATTGTAGCTTTATTTTATTCAAAAGATGAATTTGTACGATGATAATAATTTTATTAAAATATTGATTGTTCTATCGAAACTGAACTTGTATTTAATGTATAAAGATAGAATAAAAGTTTGCAAATGGTGTTTTATTATTACAGATTTCGCCCACAAACGTAGCTGCTGCCCGACCACAATCACCTTTGCCACAACCAGCACCAGCACCACAACGAGTTCCACAGCCAGCTCTACCAGCACCGCCACCAGCACACACTGTCCCGCTGCGCTCTTCACCCCGGAGGCGACTCTTCACTAAAGTAGGTCACACATTACACTTCATTGCCATTTGTATAACAGACTTTATTGTCGGACCAAAATTAAAAGTTTAGTAAGAAAATCAATAAATTTGTTTAATTTCATATTTTTTTATTTATAAAATGCATATTTAATTATTAAGAAAAGATACATCAAATCACCATACATGTTGAATGAAGTGTAAACATACAGATTAAATATATCAAAACAGAAAAAAAGTAGAAAATAGATTAAACAGCACAATTATTTTAAACCAGGTATGAAAGATTTATGTTGTTTTTTTTCAGAAAGCCAAACCTGATGACTTGTCGGTGAAAGTATGGGAAGAAACCAAAAAAATGATTCACCTGGAGTACACGAAGAAAATGGAGCGTATGGAGAATGAGTCCAGGCAAATAATTCAGACTCGAATAAGGTTGACTGAAGACGAGTCCAGGGCCAACCTTCGGCTGAATGTACTGGAAGCTGAAAATAAAATAAGGTTGATGGAGGAAGAGTCCAGGAACATTATTCATGCTCGAATAAGGTTGATGGAGGAAGAGCATAATACAAACATGTTGATGCGCAAAGAAACACCCCCAACCCCCTAGCCCCCCGCTTAAGAGGTGTCAGTGGAGAGTCCCGCTGCTGCGCGTGCCCAGGGGACCAATTCTCCACCAACGGTTAGTATTTATTCATTTCCATTCATTTGCGTGTAATATCGTACATTTAAAATGTCTTCTTACTGCTCTAACGCTTCATTCAGAAGAAGCTCTGTCTTTGACGGATTCAACAATATGATAGTCGAAGAATAATGAATATTTCAGATATTTTAAAGTGTATTTCTACATTCTGTTATATTTACTATCAATAATTAATATTATTCTAATTTGTTATTATTATTTGTAGACAAGGATCTTCCACTGTAAGCAGTCCTTAAATAAATAGTCACCACGAAACAGGCAACCTAGTATGATGACTTGATGTATCTATTCTCTTATTAAATATCATGCATTTTATAAATAAATTAATATGATATTAAACAAACTTATTGATTTTCTTACTAAACAAAACTTACATACTCTTTAAAAATGTTGACGAATGAAGACCTGTCTATTTGCATTTCCGGTCTGGTTCATGTTTGGAGCTCCTTCCAATTCCATGTCAGCACCGTCACCTGCTACTGGTCCTGCTACTGCATCCTCATCGCCTTCACCATCACCATCATCTATTGGAATCCAATTATAAAGCACAGCATTATTACACACAAAATTCTAATGTAAGGAATATCTGTTATTTTGAATTGTTTTCTTACCAAAATCAGGATCATTCATATCGACGGCAATACATTGGAGAACAGCAAGAGCTACTATAGTTGTCTTGATGGTATCAAGAGAACCTGACATACCCCGCAGCAGGCAACGAAATCTTTGCTTCCACACACCAAAACATCTCTCTACCGTGTTGCGAGTAGATATTTGAGCCCTGTTATAGGCCTCTTCTCCGGGGTTTCTTGGATTCCTAACTGGGGTGAAGAGATATGGTGTACAGGCATAACCTCCATCTCCCAATAGTCGTCCATTGAAGTGACCATCTTCAAACCTTTGTTTGATATTACTTTCTCTGAAAATGCGAGCATCGTGGGTGCTGCCTCTCCAATGAGCAACAATATCCATGATTTTCAGCTTAGCATTGCACACAACCTGAAATGAATTCATTCATACATTCAATGTTGGTTAAAGTTAAAATTTCATAGGCACATATCGAGGTTTCACTTTACAAACCTGGACATTTAATGAATAAACCCCTTTCCTGTTGACATAGTACTGTCCGGCATCACCGCCAACTTTCCTTATTTTAATATGGGTGCAGTCAATTGCTGAAAACGTTTTATTGCATAAAATTCTGCAACGGTTGCCTGTTGCTCGCCAATGCTCTGTGGCATTTTTATGTGCCGTGGAGCAAGACGAGCAAATGCAGTTGCAACGCGTTTGCTTATGCGGGACATCGTTTGCTGGCTAAAACCGTGAATGTCGGCACAATCATCCTGTATCTGCCAAAAAAAAGCTATATTAATTGAAAGCGTGTTTGGTTATCGATTTTGCTGATTTGCTTCACAGGTATGTAGTATTAAAAAGTAATTAAAAACTATCTTACTTCATTCCGCCCCCAGTATCGTATGGCAGAGAGAACTTGTAGATCCACGGAGATTCTACTTCCACGTCTGTTGTCGCTGACATGCAAGTCTGGCCGTACTAGATCAATTATTCGTCTCATATTGATTTTGGTGAATCTATATTTGCATCGAAAATCTAATTCTGAGAGAGCTTCAAACGGATCGTATCGCTTATTGTAGGTTTTACGTACGCGCGGTTGACGTACAATTCGTATACGATCGATGTTTTCCAAACCCGACCGCAAAATGTCGAGATTATCAAAAAAGTTTTCCATTTCGAGAGAGTTTGGTACGCAAGTTGACGCGAGTTTAGTCTATAAACCTAGGGGACCCGCGATCTAAAATCTGACAGGTCGATAATCTGCTGTATTACCCACCCGCGCATGCGCGCGGCCGTGAGTAAGAATTTGGAATAATCCGTTCATTTATGTGTACATTTATTTTCATGAGTAAGACTGTAAGAGTATCTCGATGACACATGTGTCCTAGTCCCCGATTAAATTAAATTTCAGGCTTAGTAGGGTTCCATGCTAACTCAACACAGTGACTATTTAACACACTTTTAAAAAGTGATATAAATAAATTAACACCGATGAAATTTTTTTTAACCTAATCTAACCTAACCTAACCTAACCTACTTAACCCAGTTAATACAGTTTTTGTTTCATCACTTTCCATGACTTTATATAACTTTTTAAAGATGTGATGAATTATCATTTTGATGATTTATCCGGTCACCCTTGGTAGTACTTAGTCAGTAAAAATCTTGAAAGAACGACTACACTACCGTAATACGGGCATGAGCCTAATATTGTAGTTGAGAAAGTCATCAAAATTGTAATTTTTTTAATATTTCAAAACAAATATTTTTTTTTTTTCAGATATAAGGTGTTTGGGGGTAAAGTACTCTAACTACAGGAGGTAAAAAACTATATAACTTTTTTTCGAAATTCAAAAGGTTTAAGGTAGTATTTAGGTTAAAAAGTTGAATTTTTAAAAGTTTTAAGGTAGTATTTAGGTTAAAAAGTTGAATTTTTAAAAGTTTTAAGGTAGTATTTAGGTTAAAAAGTTGAATTTTTCGAATGGGAAAATAAATATTATTTTATAAAAAAATATTTTTGTGGGAAAAAACAATGGAATTTTAAAAAAATATATCTTTTTTACTTCTGCCATCATATAGAATCACCTCCAGAAGTTAGTGCACTTTACCTCCCGACATCTTGTGTTATTGATCCAGCGCATTACGGTTACAAGACTAGATTAATTAAAAATCACAACAGCATAACAAAACATTGTCTTAACATATAGACAAAGTAACATATAAAAGTCGTGGTTTGAGGCAGTGTCACGTTTTGTTTCCAGAAACTAGCGCTCTATACGCAAGGAGCCATGTTGCTGATTTCATTTACTTGTGTTACTTGATTCTTAGATTGTAGGTGTGGTCCGTGTATTTTGCCGTATTAGGAAAAGAGAGTTGAAAACAAACAACTCGGAGCTACTGGAAACTTTTAGAAAACTACACCGTATTTAATCTTTTAAAACAACAAATGGGTAAAATTCACTGGTCAGTCGAACAGTAAATAAATAAGTAGCTAGGAACTTGAAATCGATTTCATTCAAACCATTTAGTCAGTAAGCTTTTGACACGACCTCACCACTGCTTATTCCAATTATTTAATGCAAAAATACAGTTGCAATAAAAAAGCACGCTAAAAGTCTAATACGATTTTTAGTCTAATACGCTCTACTCAGATTTTTTTTTGTAAATATGCAACAAATAATTTGGAATGTGTTTTAAATTTTCTCCTTACCTGTTGATGCAAATAACGTCACTTTCTGCAAAGATCTTCAAATTCCACGTCAGGAAAATTTATGAAATTATTTATTTATTCATTATTTATTTTAAAATTTCATGACGCCACAGTTTTTTTTACGGTTTTCAGATGTTCAGCTTTAGAGCAAAGCTTTGGTGATTCCAGTTACAGATATAAAATTAATCATTCAAACATATTACACCACAAATATATTGTGAGCAGGTGAATAAATTTTTTATAAATCATTTTGTCTACAATACAATACACCACAGTGCCTGTGTAAAATTACCCAAACAGGCTACATAACCTTCTCAACCTGACCTAACCTACATATACATAACCAAAAAAAAAACAGTTTCAAATTTTCGTTATTAATATTAAGAAATATATATTTTTGTGAGATCGTCAGTCAAATAAATAACGATTATATTTTTGAAAATATACTATCGAAAATTAAAGCTTAATATAATTTATCTTATTGACATCATCCTTTTAGGATAATATTGTTCTAAAATAAAGGGACAATTTCAAAGGTGGTAAATACATAATCCCATAAAATATTTCATCATTCAAATAATATGACAACGTTTCAGGCGGCTTCCTAAGTACCTCGCACTGTATTTACGGCACGAGTTTAGATCCAAAGGAAATCTTGTGAATGGAAAACAATTTACATTGCAAATGATGCGAAAGTACGCATCTTATTCCCGAGGAAAACACAATTCTCCTTCTGTCTTTCTCTTCCCCTCCCTAAACTTGCCGTAAAGCGAAGCCCTAAGAAGATAACAGAAGGGAGGCTTTATTCTATATGCGCGTTTGTTGAGATTTATGCTTAATACCAGTTAAAGTATCGCGTATTGAATTTCCACCGAGATTTTCAACGTTTCCGAAAAAGCGCAAATTTTTAAGGTACATAAGTGAATTTATTATTTCAATTTTAATAGAACGAGTTATATCTGAGAAGGTACTTTTTATAATTATCTATTTATACATGTCTGTCACGAAAACCGCGTGTTTTTGATTGGGTAGTACGGCCGAGTGGTTGTTTCCAGAGATTGTTATAGTGGGAAGTTTAGCTGTCGCAATGTCGTGGAACCTAGAGCACCATTCCTTCGCTCACCGGAAAAATAATCCTCAGCAGTTTCATGAGTTCTTTACACATCCCGAAAATAACAGTACGGTGTGCAATTGGGGATGAGGGCAGTAGACGCTAGTACCTTTTTTAGGAAAACAACATTAACCCCGATGGGTAATGAGGAGAGTATGGTTTCAACAAGATGGCACAACTGCACACACAGCTCGTAACTCAATAGCTATCTTTCGGAATCAATTATTATCTCCATATATGGCAATATTTAGTGGCCTCCTTGCTACCCTGATCTAAGATAATATGATTTTTTTCGTGGGGATATCTGAAGTCCCGATTTTATGTTGACAAACCAGACTGCCTTGAAGATCTTAAGACAAAAATCCTGGAGAAAATTGTTTGGATTCCACGTCAGATGTAAATTGACTCTACTCAAAGCTTTCGGAATCTTCAAAAAATAGATAAAGCTGTTTAAATTACAATAAGTTTTGTAATAAATTAAAATATTTTAAGCAAAACTGACCGCGTTCAATATCTAAATTAAATATATTTCTATATATATATAAACATAATAACACTATAATAAATAAACGTTATGAAGTAAACTTTACAGATATTTAAACAATAATTCGTTTATATAAGAATGGTCGGCTCAAAAGGTATCTACGATAACAATTTCCTTTTTAATCTCAGTGCTAAATAAGTTTTTAATTTTATTTCGCTATATAAAAATCTAAATGAATCCGATACGGTGCAATGAATAAAATATTAAGGGCAAACCACCTATCCATTCAATTTACGTGCTGCAAAATTGTATCAAAAAGTACATACTGTGATATGCACTCTGATATACATTGCTAAGTGTTGGTAAACCGGAATCGAACCAGGTAATTAGTTGGCTAAGCTCAGTAAAAAGGTAGGCAGATGAAACTCGTGTACTATCAGGGGTAGGCAGTTCCTTTAGTCATCAGCTCGTCCATCGGTTAGGAGGTCGGACAGGTTTACACACAATAATTACACATGGGTAGAAAGGCACAAGGTATATTAATCATCTCGAGAAATTACAGGGTTGACATAATCTCTCTACTCTCTTCTCTAAATTGACGACGACCGGATGAAGCGTGGATTCTACATGAAGTTACAAGAATTGAACACAAGAAAGGGGATAAGTTGAAAGCTTACGATTCGCCTTGAGATGCGGTACATCATGTTGACTCAGGTTTCCCGCGCTCAAAAGCAACGGTACTGTTGATGTGGTGATGTGCACTCGGGATTTTACACGGGAACGGGACTCCATTGAGTTTAGTTTGAGCCGAGATAATAATCATGATTGGTAATTGATAGCGAAATGCATCTAGTTAGAAAACTGGAACGAGATCGCGTTCGTTATCGCGTAATTATGCAAGTCATGTTCGCGAGTAGTTTTTGCCTTCGCGAGCGACAGTGTTGCTAGGCTCGAGGCCGGTTCTGCACTGGCGAAGCGCGCCTAGGGCCGGCCCGTGTTGACTGCCAGCAGCCTGGGTGGTCCGTGCCGATCACGTATTTTGACCATCTGCCCGCGTGTGTTGAACACGCCGCAACTAGCTGTGAGGGGAAGTTGGGGTAACTATGCCTTATTTAATTTAATAGGGAGACTGTATTACGTAACAACATATATGTACACAAAATTACAAAATTTCATCAAAATTAACAAACTTTAGGGCTTGTGCGGGAGATCTAAAATCCATTTTTTTTTAAAATCGTTTCTTACTTATTTTTATGCCCTAATATTACTGTTTTTCAACTTAGAATAAACACAAAAGTTACGATTTTATTTTTTTTAATTTAAAAAAAAATTGATATTTTCTGAAAAAAATTAAAACTTCAGGCCTTGTGCGGGAGACCTAAACATTTTTTTAAAATCCAAAACTTTTTGTGGTAAGTTGTGGTACCTAGTAGCAACTTTTTTTCAACTTGGAATTTGAAAACAAAAAAAAAGTTAAAAATCGATACACCCTAATACACACTAACAACACGGTTATTGGGCCATTTTAATAAGTACATCATAATTAACATCCCGGTACCAGACTTGGCAGTTAGATATATTTTATACCTAACAAAATCAATAATAATATTTTTTGAATTGTATGGGAATAAAATCCACATCATCCCGACTCAAATTATGCACGGACCACTACGCTACGGAGCAATTGGTTGAGGTACGGTTAAAATGCCGTAAACCTATTTCGATAAAGCCCTTTCAAAAAAAAATTAAATAATCCCATGAATGATTAATAAAACTAATCTATTTTTATTCTCCTAAAATAATATAATTGAAGTATATAATATTAAAACAATTAAGTTCTTGTGATCTTCCGTTTCTAAAATAATTACTATTCAAAGAAATAAATAGATGGCGTTTGATGTAGAATTCCTTTTGCGACTTGAAAATATCTTATATAATCAGATGAAAAATCTATTTTCAGTTTATTGGTTCTAGAGTGTCCTTCCTTGTCATCGTATTTAATTAAGAATGTTCGTCAGACGCATCTCGTGAATAACAATGAACTTGATTAATAAATTCACAAAACAATACAATTATTCAGAATTATAAATAAGCGACGAGTTATAAAATTTACAACTCTATCCAAATTTTATTCAAATCTTTTCATTTGGATACAGAGCCCAGAGTATTTACACAAGCGATTAAAGCAATCCAAGTTTTTGCAGCCCCCCAAAGAATTAACCCCCGTTATAAAATACCCCACCCTTACTTTCCGAAGCCTTGGCCTCCCTTTCTTTAAATCTGAAAACGGACTTAAACTTAGAGCTACGGATATCAAATTACCAATCCAGTAATGCCAACAAAGCAAAGTGAGAAATATGAATCATTCTACTTTAAATTTCTTACTAAATCAGAGAATTTAAAACATTTTTGTTATGCGTAGTTCATAAGATGGTGGGCTGTCGTAATCAAAACTTAAGTTGTTAGTGATATTACTAATAAATCGACAAAGGGAAACTCAGATTACCTAATATTTCCTTAAACTGGTATCTAGAACTCAACTTGAGGGAATTAAATATCAATTACAAGTGTTTTGTCCAAGCAATGGGTTCCGATAATTTTTGAATAACCCGAATAAAGATGATTAATCGGTGGAAATTGGCAAGGCATATATTCATTATTTAGAATTCAATCGGTTTTCATTGTGTTAAATAAAAATATGGTAGAGGAAGGCGCGGTAGGGAAAGATGTGTTGTGAGTAAAGTGTGGTACAGTAGGACATGGTACAGGAAAACATAGAACAGGAAGACGTGGTACAGTAAGACATGGTACAGGAAGATATGGTACAGGAAGACACGATATAGAAAGACACGCTACAAGAAGACAATAAGAAAGCTGAAACAAAGGTGTTCCAAGCTGTTATATAAAGTGAAAAGCCAAAATCCGATAGCAGAGGGCCGCAAAACAAGAATTCACTCGGTTGCATGTTATATTTATAGCTGCAAAATTAACCCGATTCTTGTGTTTCAATAGAAAAAATTTCAAAAAAGCAACGAATTTGGTAATAGACTCATTACTTAACAGGTCAAAGCAAAATTTAATTACCCCAAATTTTGTGTTTTATGAGTTAAATCTGTTAAATAGACCCTCGGGAGGGATAACGGTTAGCCCGGTACCAACCCAAAAACCTTGTGGATTTCCACGTTCCATTTTTAAAAGGAAAATACGAGACCTGCTTTGAAAAAAAATGTACATGAAACCTTGCTGCTGGTTTGGAGCCGAAATCAACACTTAAAATACTAAGCCCAATTTATTTATTTTCATTTTCATCCTTTAGTACTTTCATCACATTTGTTCAGTTTGCAATAGTTTTATCTTATTTTTTAATTTTCCGTAAAAAAATACTGTTTTAGAAAGTAGATAAAATTATCTTTCCGGTACATGCATTTAAATAAAGATGACTATTTCTTTATAGTTAAATTTTAATATCAAAATGAAAAATTTTGTCAAAAACGCTAACCACGGTTTTACTTAATTTTTTACTCCAATCATAGAAAAATTGAGAAAACTCTATATTTTAGAAACATATTCGTTTTGTTTGAGAATTTGTAAGAAAACTGTTTCTTCACTTTTATCTCGTTCATATAATTAAAAATGAGAAATACTTTATAAAGTTAAATTCATTTTTGCGATAGCTGCGCGAAATATGAATCAAACTGGATAGAATTAGTATGTCCTTTCAAACATCAACAAATTTATGTATATCGCCATGATATAAAATAATATTTAAATATTTTCATAAAATATGGAAGCCCGGTCATATATGACCCCCAAACGCTGGAAGGGTTAAACCGTACAAGAGTCCCAACTGCTCCCAACAGTTTGGAGTCAGTGAGACTATTGCATCCCCGATCGGGGTATGTTAGCGGGTATGTTATATTAAGTAGCGGGGAAGGGAAGGAGATGGAGAAGAGGAAAATAGGGAAGTACCTGGCTACTCAGACCTGGTCACCAAACACGGTCAAAGCCATTTCAAGCATCGTTTCAATTCAGAGTGGTGGTCTTACACCAGGGCGATACTGATAGTATCATCCATTCTAAAACGTACCGCAAATATACTAATATTATTTTTTTACGGACGCCGGTATTTGAACTCCAGCTTGCTAGTTGAGAGCCTTGATCAGGGCCAGTAGAAGAACTCTCACAGAATTTTTTTTTTAAATTTGTCACTTGGGAATTTTTATGCACTTAGTAGAAATGATCATGATATTACCAATCATTATGTCCAATCATCATGTCCAATCATTACTTCAGTATGGAATCATTGGGTGGTGAGGTGCATATGAAAAATTTTTAAGCTCTGTTAAAGTGGTACAAAAACTAATTATCAAAGTAATTTTGAAAAAAAAACCAACTTTCTCTTCAGCATTATTGTTCAAAATTTTCGAAGTACCAAAAATTGAAGACCTCTATAAAAAAGATGCAATATTACAAATATATAAAGAAACTGTAGTAAAAAAACTTAAATTTAACTCATCCTTAAGGCATAATTTTAACATCCAAATTACTCTATTTTCAACACAACAAATGCACAATAACTACATTTACAAAGGCATAAGATATTTTAATAGTCTTACGGAAGAAGTGAAAAAAATACCAGATTTTATTTTATTCAAAAAGAAGGTCAAATTTATCTTTAAAAAAAATTAATATCACCCATCAAATGTTGTAACTTCAATTCATGTTACAACCAAAATTAACGTCACAATCCTCTTTTAAGTTTATATTTATTGTACTGTAATAATGTTAATTACTGATATAAACATGAAATAATTGTCAAATAACTCCTACGCCAAGCTCAAGAGCTAGCACTCTTCATTGGAGTAGAAATTCAACAACATATGTTTTACACTATTACTTATTATTACCTAATTTTATGTACAATGTAACAATGTTATAAGTTAAACAATAAAAAAAAAAATAAATAAAAAAAAAAAAAATACTAATTTATTTATTAAACCTCGGTTATTCTGCGCAGTGTTAAAAAATTCCAACAATTAAAGAAAAATCCTCTCGGAATGACTCCTTTAGCGGTTCCATCTTACCTAATAAAAATGATTTGTGTTTTAGTTTATCGTTTAAGCATTTTGAAATCTATGAAGCCGTCTCGGCAAATTATTACTGCTACTACCTCCAATATGATTTGCCATCAATTTTCGTAATCCAGTATTTAATCATCCTTTACTAACTTTACTACACGATTTTGCTAGAATTTAGTTTCAACTTGTATTGTCTTATTTTTAACAGACAGATGGAGGTTTCAAAGTTCCGTGGACCATGACGGATAATTTTATGAATATTTCATAAATAGCTGTGCACATTTGAGGACGCCTAAATTTTCTTTTAACACTCTTAAGATTATTCCTTCAGTTTTGTTTATTCGGTATTTTTGTCGTAATTACTGAATATCCTGCATTTTATATTTGCTTCAGTGCTGCATTCGGCTTCAGTGCTGACACCCTCCTACAACATTAGTCTCTTCGAGACCAAATTCTATCTTTCCTTTCCTCAAAAAGATCCTACGCACATTTTTTTAAAAAGATGACAAACCATTTTCACTGGGGCCTCCCGTGTGGAGTGGAAAAATAACTAAGAAGCACAGTACAAAAAAATATATACAAATAATCAGATACATCTACTAAATAATATAATCTTCTTCGTAATAAAATTATACATTCTTACTGAGTATTCTTCAAAGGTAATAAATATGAAAGGTTTGGCGATGCTTCGCATTAAAATAAGCACAATGTGAAGTAAAACTATGGAGATGTGTGCGAGCTTTATTTCTGAAAGCACAAAAACAATACAACAGCGGCTCTGCGGTGAGGGGGGAGATAAGAAGATAATCTCTTTACGCGGATTAAATAATGAAGCTTCGCAAATCAGAAGGGAAAATAATACCAAAATTGTTTTCGTTCTGAACCAAGTTCGGTGGAAGAAAAAGTCCGCATAGAAATTACTTAATATATATTTTATGTTTGTATTAACGAAAATTTTATAAATAAGAAATAGTTTGTATGTTCTCGTACATTTCTTCGATTACCCATCTTGATAAGATTCTAATCCGCGTACACGTGCCATATTGCCTTTGCAAGGCTGAATTACTCACACGACAAAACCGTGGGAACTTAGTAATTAAATTTCGGCACTACAAAGCATTTTCCATACATCAGATATTTCAGAGATAAGAATAACTAACCCCATTAACACGTGTAGACACTGTACACTTTTAGTCCGATAAATATGGAAGTAACTGGCGCAATCAGTCAGTTGTCCGACCACATTCGTGAAATCGGTTTTCCATTTGCAAATCCTTACAATATACAAAATAAATTATTTCTCAAAGGTTGTCAAAAGACCTGGTGTAATCTTGTAAATGCTGGAAAAACATTATTCACACTCATTTATTCAGTTGGAAATAACAATAAACGCAAGATGAAAATAAAATGGCCATTTTTAAATAATATTCAATGCACAATTCATAATTCATATCCGAAGTATCCTAAGAACCTACACACAGCCTTCTTTTGGTAAAAGAGCAGTGCACGCCACTGGTAATGATAAAATTTTACGGTTACATAATATAATATTAAACTTGTTTATATCTGCCCTGACGACGGTACGGTTTTCTTATGACTAAAATATTCTGTACCTACAAAATAACATTGTTAACGATGTTACAACACAATTTTTTTCGACAAAAATATTACGTACTGATTTCAGACACACCTGAGCGTTCTCAATGTCGAAAATAACAGCTGAATAACTATAATATATCAGATGTTTGTTAGGAAACTACAAACATTACATATGTTGTTATTCTACTGAAGGATTGTTTTATTTCATGTATAATATTTTCTAACGCCAATAGCGTTTTCATTGTATGGAAAACTTGGTATTAATTTGTGTGACAACATTATTATAATCCACAAGTAAATCAAAACATCGATACAAAATTTTGTTCAACGTATTGAAAAAGCTTCCAACTAAGTAGGTCGCTATTAAAAGCCAAGCCAAGCCAACAAATGATCAATTTGATAGCTCAATTTCAAAAGATCAACGAATTCAGGTTTCACAAATTGAGACAGAGTATTAACTTTATCGCTTAAAGCACCGATCAGTTTAAATAAGAACATTTCAGAAATTTATAATGTCGGATGATATTCTTACATCCGACAGAAGGAGCACTGCGCGCCGGTGTCATTCTCATCAAATAAGATTAATCTTATATTTGAAAGGGCTCCTTGATATATTTTATCGATACCAAATCAAATTTCCGATATTTTTCCACTTATATAAATCGTCCCTGCGGCAGAAATGAGCGAGCGTCATACCTTAAGCGCCACATCAGACTGGCTCACAATTTTCCACATCAATTCACAACGTATTATGTGAATTTATTCACTCTATCTCTCAGCCGGCACCTACCCTTACACCTATACCCTCCCGGGTACCTGTACTCGTAATTCATCCCTAACATCCTGCCTCAACCCAGACGAGCCTCTCATTCTCCACCCGCTCTCCCAAACCTCCTCGGATCCTCTAACTCTTCCCGGTGCAGACTTCCACCCTTTCTCCCCTCCAGTATTCCAATGATTCACCCCTATTTTTAGAAAGATATGACTATGTCAGACTAAAGGTTTACACCTTATTGTTTGCTTATTAAATTGCTACTTGTTATTTGTGTTTATTGAAATACTACGAATTGATGAAACTACAAGTAGGAACTTAGGACGGGTTGATTTTCAAGATCTGTGTAGGTTCTATCCAAGGTCTGTTACTATTTCAATTTTGTGAAAGAACTGGTCGATAATGATATAATAATACAACTTGAATAGAACCTTCACAGCACTTGAAAATCAGCTTTGAAATTTGATGAATTGTTCAAATTTCATGAGACAACCACTAATTAATTATGTCTGAGAAAATTCTAATTGAATTATAATAATAATATACGTAATTAAAATCGAGTCTGATTAATAAAGTGATACTGCCGTGAAGCCAAGCATCAAATCTCAACAATTTTGCTCACGTTTAAAACTTTTCTTGGTAAGCAGTCGAAAGAAAAAAAAAATTACACTAAATTCACAAAATCTACAGTCACTTGTGCCGGCCCCCAACCCCAACGACACAGATATGTCCGTAGAATCGTAGTTAATAAATTAAGAAGTGGTTCACTAGCCTAAAGATCTGATACACTAACTTTTCCGTTCAGAATTGTCTCAATTAACTGTTCTAGTTCAGTTATAGTACAATAAGTATGACTTACTTAAGCCCTCAATCTACTAAACCGAAAAAATAAATGACACTTTCTTATTGGAATTGAATAAAGTTCCCTGAAATTGCCAACATTTATTTAAACGCTGACATGACAAGATCGTGAGTCAACATGCTGCAATTTCAATCGAACAATTTCCGATGAGAATTGCGTTTAATATGTTGAGGGGGGTTTTCTAAATCCATCAAACGAGGCTGGGGATGAAGCTGCGGGGGCAAAGATCAATTTTAAAAGGTAGAATGCAGCAAAGAAATGATCACACATGAATTGCAAGGATAATTTATTCCTTTAATCTACCGATGTAATATGGTAGGGGAGATATTGTGGGTACGCGTGTTAACTCGGTGATGTGCGATACAAAAGGGAAAAAAAGAACGATAATCATTTTTCCAAATTATTAGGGGTATTTGATTTTTTTGAGTGGTTCGATTTTCCTTCTTATGGCAGCCTACACCTCTCACATAAAAAAATCCTCGTTTAGAATTTTAAATAAACCTACAGAATATTTGCACTTCGTTTCAGATTAAAAAAACGTTTACTTACAGTATTTTTTTCTGACCGCCACGGGCCCGCCGTTCGGAATCGACAAGTTTTTTAAAAATAGTTGTAGATGTATGTTCAATGATTACTTCTGACTAACCGGGAACTTCTAGCCGACATTCCTCCCTGCTCCTCAACGACATTTATTATATTAAACGTCTTCTAAACTAAAAAAAAACTTTGCGCTAATGCATTCGGGCTACCAAGGTTAGTATAAGGGTTTACATTTGGGAACCGAAACGCGAACCGTACCACGAATTACGGGAAAGGAAAGAATCAGCTGCAAGCGGCCGGCGTTTCGCGCCATTTGCGGTTACTTCGTTTCTTTCCCATAAGTTGAGTTTCAGTTTGGCAGTTCGGCTCGCGGATGTATACGTAGCATAAAATGCTATTAAATCGCTTAAAAAATGAGGTGTTAGATTAGGGAATATATTTATTTATTTATTTCACATATACGGCACAGCATGTGCCATTCACATACTAATTTACAGAGAATAGTACAGCAACATAAGGAATGCAACAATATAAATGTAAGTATAATGGTATAATCAGTAAATAGTAAGTAAGGTTAAAAGTATGAAAAAAAGAGATATAAATATAATATAAGTAGCAATATATGGTCAAGTTAGGTTAGGTTAGATCGCAAGAGCTGTAAACTCTTAGATCTGAATCTTGATTTGTGAAGAGTGGGGGGGGAGGGATCTATGAAAGGGAAACCTGTCTAAGATGGGACAGTAAAATTCTATTTTTCGTTTATTGATAATGGACATAAATTGTTGACATAGATATATTTATTTATTTTATTTGTGTACAAAAAATTTTACAAAATTACAGATATTTTATTAAACTAATTGTAAAAGTACCATTTTCACAGTGAGAATGTAGCGCCAAAAACCTTACAAACTCATTGAATTTTCCGAAGAATATGTCGAAATTTTTATCTAATATATTTAAATAGCGTATCGCTCTTGCCACGGGCGAATTCGGGTACAGATTTGTACGACTCAATCGGCAATATAATATGTTATGGTGACGTGCCCGAGAGTGAGACTCTGGGACAAATAAATTGATTTGCACCAGAGTCTCACCGTTAGAGACGAGGTCATTGATTAATTGAAAGAAATATTTTGGCAACGCAAAACGTTTAAGAGTTTCTAGAGAATGGTAGTTAGTCATTCCTAGGATAAAACTCGATGGATATAAATATGGATATGTTCCATAGAGGCGTAAAAATAAAAAAACGTAGGAATTTTTTATGAACTCTTTCAATGTTTAAAATATAGGATGCTTCAAATGGGGCCCAGATAATACAATTCGACTCCAGTACACTTAGCACCAGTGAGTTGTGAAGTAGCCTAATTGTTAGTGAGTTTTTAAATGAGCGTGAATTGCGAATGACAAAGCCCAGCAGTTTATATTCTCTGTTGCATAAGTCATTTGTGTGCTGGTGGAATGTCATTTTGCTGTCAAAAGTAATCCCTGGATCTTTTATTTGACTAAAGCGATGAAAAATGTTATCGTTAATTGAATATTCAAATATGATCGTCTGTTTTGCCCTTGTGAAAGAGACTACATTGCATTTAGATGCACTGAAGCTTAAGCAGTTAATTTTTGCCCAGTTTGCGACAGAGTTCACATCGATTTGTAGGAGGACACAGTCAGCGAGTTTTTTTATTATGCGGTAGAGTTTTGGGTCATCAGCAAACAATAAATAAGAGGAATGAGTGATGATTGAGCCAATATCGTTGATGAACAACAAAAATAATAGCGGTCCAATAATTGATCCTTGCGGGACTCCAGAAAAAAACAGGAATTCAGCAGAGCGAGAACCTTTATAAAAACGTATTGTTTGCGATTAGTGAAGTATGAAGCAAAAAGTAATAAAAGTTTTTTATAAAAGCCAAACGTAGCTATTTTTTTTAATAAAACCTCGATATCGACCTTGTCAAATGCCTTTTCAAGGTCAAAGTATGTAACATCTACTTGATTTCCTTAGTCGAGCGTTCTTGATAGTAAGTCGGAAATGCATAGTAGATTTGATGATACTGACATCTGGGAACTAAACCCATGTTGACGATCGTCAAGAAGAGGTTTGACATGGCTGTACAAATACCGATGAAGGATTTTTTCGAATATTTTCGCTACAGAGCAAAGAATTGAAACCGGCCGGTAGTTACGGATATCACATTTATCACCCTTTTTATGTATCGGGGTTATTTTGGTAAGTTTCCATATATCCGGAAAATATCTAGTTTTTAAGCAAGTGTTAAAAAAATGACACAATGGTAAAATAAAAAAATCAGAACAACCTTTAACAATGAACGTTGGTATGTTATCAGGTCCCATTGAGTTGGGCTTACTCAGTGCGGATATTGCCGTCTTAACATCCTCCTCTGTGATTTTGACTAAGTCGAACGGCTGACCTATTTGCTCGGTGTTTACGATGGCGTTAACGTCAAGAGTTGGTTGTTTAGTATTATAGACGGATGAAAAGAATTTTGCAAAGCTGTATGCAATATCATCATACGTATTTAATTCATTGCCATCAAATGTTGTTATGATGCAGGGCTAGACTCCTTTTGTTTTAATATTTTATTCATTAATTTATTCTGCATCATCACATTTATCCTCGCCGATTCTCTAACCTAGTTAGGAACTGGGCGATTGTCGCGGGTATTGGTTTTGGTAAAATTTCGAATCATAATTTAAAATTTAAAATCTGTACCGGGCGGAAACAGAAAAAAACAAAAAACACTTCCTTGCCTGCAGAGAAACCAGAGAGTGGGCCTGATCTCTCGGCAGACGACAGTCACAGTTTTCCGGAGTGAAATTGTTTGGGAATGGTTTCCCTTTAATCGGAGTGGCGAAGTCTAGTTTTATAGAGTCGTATAAATGGAGTAAAATACGAGGTTCCATAGTGGAATTGGTTCCGTGGCTAGTTCGAATATTGTAACCACGCGGCATCATGAATCGCAAACGGAGTCAGACGTGTGATCTGCTTGAATCCGACCCATCCTTTATGGGATGAAGAAGCCAGTGGCTTGAAATGTTGTGCCCGGTTACCGGAAGCCTAAGGATGGTATTCTTTCTCGCGGTTTGGCACTACGCCGACCGCATTTTCACCAGGGCCGTAGGAGGCCTATTTTTCCTTGCATAAAGGGAATCCTCGCCAGGATACACGGATGAGACCGCGGGCACCAGATTCCTCTTCCTCAGTCGCCAGATTGCCAGTTTCCTGCCACGGACAGTCGCCAGGAGGCGGAACTGACTCTTCCTCTTGCTCCGTCTGGAGCCCCCTGGAGCTCAGCCTGATGAGGTGCTGCTCCAGCTCGAGTGGGATGTTACTTAATTAGCTAGATAGATAAAGCGTGGTCGGAACCTTGGGGGTAAGCTTGTATCTGGCTTTTATTATATTGTTTTCGTTATAACTCACACGGTAGAGTGTATAAACTTGTATTGTATTCGAAATAATATACATTAATGTTACTCTAAACCTTCTTTCCTTGACTCTAAATTACACATTGTAACCTGACACATTTCTGGTTTCGAACCCAACCCCCTGAGAACCCTGGGATCACAAACATTCTTGTGGGTATCTGACCCTCAAGAATTGGCGCTTCCAGTACTGGATAAAGTTTGTGATTCCACATTCATTATTATAACCTGAAATGTCTGGTGAGTATTGTAGGTTGCACGTAGCAGGTAACCATAGCAACTACTCTACGTAGCAATTGGCGACCCACTTAAAACACGGCTATAAATGTGTCAGGATTGTGTTTTTTTTTGGATGGTTTAGGGTTATTTTGTTCTCTTGGAGCTCTGATACATAACCTAAAATGTTAAACTTGTTTGTTAAATGTTAACCCGATAACTGTAAAAGTGAAATTGTTATCGCATGATTGTATGAATTTCTTATGTGCGTTGTTTTAAGGAATTGTGTGAATGTTAGGGATCATTCCTCCTTTATGGTACCGTTAAATAATAAATTGAAACATGTTTATTTATTAATGCAGTTGACAACTGAATATTATTATTACTATACACAAATAACAACGCATATCGAAGTAACGGGAGTCGGTTCATTGCCATTAGTTCATAGCATGGCTTGCGTCTTCGCTAATAATTTCAAATAATAAATGTGTATTCTAATTAGGTAATTGTTTTCATTTTGAAAAGTGATTTTTTTTTTCTCGTGTGGATTTAATACGTGAATAAATAATATTATATTATAATACATTGTTCAGTATTACAATAGTACGGAAAAACCAGGGCTGGCAAAGAAATAAATATTTTATCAAGGTTGCCACAAATTTTTTCAAGGTTGCCACAAAATATATATTTTTTTTACCTTATTTATCAAGGTTGCCACAAATATTTTTCAGGGTTGCGAAATTTATTTTTATTAATTTTTAATTGGAAAAAGGTACGCACTATACTGATGTGTTTCTACTTAATATACTTCTTTTGAGTTTTTGCTTTCTAGTATTGTCATAATATGTTATAGACAAGTTCTTTCGGATTTCGGAAACTAACGGTCATCTTCTTTTTCTATTTTATATCAAGTATAACTTCTGACGTCATCATGTCTACTCCAATTCCGAATGTGAACAACGCTTCCAAGGAGGAGCTAATTAAGGAACTAACGGCGCGGTCAATCAAACCAGATAATACATTCCAAGCGTTACGCGCACAAGCGCGCGCTTTTAATAAAAAACAAAAACAAATTTCTAATGCAGATTCAGAGAATAATGATTCAGAATGTGACTCCGAAGTTGAAACGACGGGTAATAATTCGGACGGGGAAATAAATAGTGAAGTTAAAGGGAAGGTTACCCTAATTAAAGAAACCAAAATAATTTATAAGGAATCTTCGTCGCGTGGGCTTGGTAACTGGGATTACAAGTTCGATGGTAAAACCTGTGTGCGGGACTTTTTGAGTTTGTTAGATGAACGTTGCAGATCACGGGGCATTACGCACAAAGAAATAGTGAAATCTTTTAATGAAATTCTAGATGGTCTTGCCTTACTGTGGTATAGGTCTATTTACACCCCAGATTTAAAGTGGGATGACCTATCCAAGCTATTAATCAACCAGTTCGAGGGAGAGGGTAAACAGATTGAATTAAAAACAGAACTTTTTAATTTGAAACAGCCTAAGGGTATGTCTGTTTTTGAGTTTACTTTGAGAATGAAGGCCCTCAATAATAAACTTGATGCCAAACTGCCAGAGGCAGAACTGCTGCAATTAGCAATGAAGGCACTGCTACCATCATATGCAAACTTACTAGCAGCAAGAGATTTTATCTCTTTCGAAGATCTCTCTAAGGCAGCAACAAAATTAGAATCACTAACTGAAGCTTCAACGTCTTCTTCTTCTAATCAAAAAGTGGTTGAACTACCAGAAAAATATAGTAACTTTAGAAAGTATTCGTCTTTCAATAATAAGGCTAGTTTCAATAATAGTCACAACACTTCGACTTTTCATCAAAAACAACAAAGTCATCAGAATACGTACAATAATGATATTTTCACGCGTAAGACGTCTTCTCTTCCAAATAATAAGATTATTTGTGACTTTTGTAAGAAAAGTGGGCATAAGGTAACGGAATGCTGGAAGAAAGCCTCCAATTCTAAAAATGCTAACGTTGGTACCGTACATACTGGTAGCAAGAATCACACTCAAAAAAACTAGCTTGGAGTCAATCTGGACACGCCCCTCCCTGTGCGCAAAGGGAACGGGAGTGGCAGAGTTGGCTCCGACTGGTTCGTCAGTTTTTGTCAACACCGTCTTCTGGGGTGGTGGGCCCGCTACCACAGAAGCCGGAGGTTGTGGGAGATAATCGTCCATTCGTTAATATATATATATTAGATAATACGTTTTCTGCTCTCTTAGACAGTGGAGCAACAGTCTCTTGTTTAGGGGGAGATAGTTTTAAGCAATTTGTAGATTTAGGCGTAGAATTAGAAAAAGTTGATTTTAATGTTAAAACAGCTGACGGTTCGAGTCAGTCTGTTCTGGGTACTTTAACCTTGCCGGTGACGTACAGGACAATCACGAAGGAGGTTGTCTTTTACGTCATCCCATCATTATCACCTGATTTTATCTTAGGAGTCAACTTTTGGAGGCAGTTTCGAATCGCACCGGAACTGTTTCCAGAAGTTCACGAACCTGACCATGAAGGTCACCTTAATGAATTAAGAGCAATACGGCCGGCTTCTTCATTATCTGTTTCTGAGAGTAAAGCTCTTTCGAAAATGATTAATAAATTCGAATCTATTTCTTACGAAAGGAAAGGTCTGGGTTTAACTCATTTAGTAAAACATAAAATCGTTACCAATGGTCCGCCGATTAAGCAGCGCTACTATCCTCTGTCTCTGGCAAGACAAAGGCAACTTGACGCGGAAGTGGACGAGATGCTAAATTTGGGAGTAATCCGTCCCTCTCGTTCACCGTGGTCTAGCCCAGTTGTTATTGTACAGAAGAAGGATGGGACAGGGAGATTTTGCCTGGATTCCAGGAAAATTAATAATGTCACGGTCAGAGATAGTTATCCACTACCTCATATCGCACGTATCTTGGACAAACTTGGTGGCGCAAGATATGTGTCTTCGATAGACTTGAGTAAGGCCTTTTGGCAGGTAGCGCTGGATAAAGACTCTTGCGAGAAAACGGCATTCGTCGTCCCAGGTCGGGGACTCTTCGAATTTACTCGTATGCCGTTTGGGTTAAAAAATGCACCCTCTGAACTCCAAAGACTGGCTGACGCTCTTTTTGGACCTGAATTTGATGATAACGCTTTCTGTTATCTGGACGATTTAATTTTAATCTCGGAAGATTTTAATTCACATATGAGACTACTTAATAAAGTTTTCGAAAGACTGAGAGACGCGGGTCTCACAATAAATCAAAAAAAATCAGAGTTCTGTAAATCGGAGCTTAAGTACTTGGGGTACATAGTAGATTCACAAGGGCTTCGCACGGACCCGGTAAAAATTGAAAGCATTAAGGATTTCCCTATTCCAAAAAACGCGAAAGGAATTCGAGCTGTTATTGGCCTTTCAGGGTATTTTAGACGTTTTATAAAAGGCTTCTCCAGTATAGCCGCTCCGTTAACAAAGCTTACTGGATCAAAGAATGGAGTCAGTAAATTTAAGTGGACTCCAGAAGCTGATAAAGCGTTTAATGATCTAAAACAAGCTCTTATTAGTGCTCCAGTTCTAAGCTGCCCAAATTTTTCTGAACCGTTCGCGATTCATTGCGATGCAAGCTCCGTTGGAATTGGTGGTGTTCTAATTCAAAATATAGACGGTGCCGAACACCCGATCGCGTACTATTCACGTTGTCTTAATACCCACGAACGTAACTATGGCATCACGGAAAGAGAGCTTTTAGCGGTATTAGATTCTGTCACCCATTTTAGACCCTACATAGAAGGGGCTCATTTCACGGTAATTACAGACCATTCGAGCCTGAAATGGCTTGGATCCTTGTCAAACCCAAGTGGTCGTCTGGCGCGTTGGAGCACTCGTCTTTGTCAGTTTTCCTTTGACGTCATCCATCGTAAAGGTACGCAGCATATTGTACCAGACGTACTTTCTCGCATGGATCTCGCGCTAATTTCGGGTCTTGACTCTCAACCTACGTCGGACAAATGGTACCAAAATGCATGGCAAGGTTGCCAGGATTTTCCTCAAAGATTTTCTAACTTCCAAATTAAAGATAACGAATTGTATCGCCATACGAAAACTCAATTAGCCTTACGGGAGGACACTGCTTGGAAGAAGGTGATTCCTCAGGAAAATAGGAAAGCTATTATTTCAGACTCCCATGAGTCGACTCGTTCATGTCATCCAGGAGTTTTTAAAACATATAAAAAGTTACAACTTCGCTATTTTTGGCCTAACATGTACAAAGATGTCAAAGAATTTATTAGTCATTGTGCTGTTTGCAAAGCGCATAAAATCAGCACGGCACCACCGAACGGTTTATCTTCTAACCCGAAAAAAGTAACAAGGCCTATGCAGATGCTATCTTTAGATTTGGTAGGACCTTTGCCTCGTAGTTATTCAGGACATACGGTAATTTTAACTTGCGTTGATGTTTTCTCTAAATTCACGTGGTTATTTCCGCTGCGCAAAGGCACCGCGGGAAGCATAGTAAAGAATTTAGAGGAAAATATTTTCCTAGTACACGGTGTACCGAAAACTATTATTTGTGACAACGGGCCCCAATTCATCTCAAAGGAATTTAAGGACCTCCTTAAGAGTTATAATGTTCCACCCCCATTTTATAACTCGTATTATACTCCACAGAATAATGTCGTCGAAAGATACAACCAAACTCTTGGCACCGCGTTATCAATCCTGGTGGAATCAGACCACCGTAACTGGGCTAAATTTCTGCCACAGGTTCAGTCCGCAATGAACAACACTGTTAATTGCGCGACAAATTATACACCGTACTTCCTTATGCACGGCAGGGAGCAAATTCTCGACGGAGATTTGCACCGTATACCTATAGATAATGGGGAAATTAACTCGGAAAGAGGAGCTTCGCCCTCCGCTTATGCTCAAAGGCTACAGGGTCTAGCAAACATATACAAGCAGGTTTCAGACGCTTTGTTCAAAGCCTACAAGACGGGAGCGAATCGTTATAACTTACGCAGAAGAAACGTCACATTTCAAGTAGGGGACGTCGTGTGGAGACGAAACTTTGTTCAGTCAAACGCATTAAATTACTTCTCTCAAAAATTGTCCCCACGCTTCGTGCAAAATGTTATAATAAAGAAGAAATCGGATTTAGTGTATACCCTGGCAGACCTTACAGGAAAAGTATCTGGCGATTTCCATGTAAAGGATATCGTCAAGACGGACAATGTTCCGGTATAAATTCTTTTCGAACATCAGTGCCTCCGAAGGTCTGGCCAACTTTCGTGAGGATTGATATTATTAATAATTAAGAACTTCGGTTCCTTATTAGAATTTCTAAGCACGGAAAACTTCACCGGCCTGATCAACCGAGTTGAAGAATTCCCATGCCATCTGACAGACTTTGGTCCTGTCATAATTTCATTTCGGAAGAAATGTTTAAATACCTCGCGAGGGCGTTTTTTTTTTATATATCTGTTATTGTTAATTATAAGCTACTTGCTTAAAACAATTAACCATCAACTCCGGTATGAATGCTCGAATTGAATGGACTAGAAATAAACCTTATTAGAATTAGTAATAATTAATGTAGTATTTATTTATTAGCAATAATTTATTTATTTACTTAAACTTAAGTACACAACAGACTCCAAGTGAACAAATGAACACTCATTTAAAAATATTATGAATTTTGTATAGTGAAATTGGCTAATATACCTTAACATGTAGTATGTGTTAGGATATAACATCTTGAAATGTAAGGAGTTACATTCCCACTGTCTCTTTCGTTTCATGATGGTGAAAACAAAGAAGCATTGTCTACAAATTACGTGCTTGAACACTGGTTGTTCTCGTTTCATCATTAATATGTAAACGGATATTTTTGTTATTGTTTTACAGTAAATGTCTTGATGGGTCATGAAAATATATTAAAGACTGCACCAAGCGGTGCACTGAACATTTAATCTCCTAGTGATAAAATGGAGCTGTTCGCTTTATTGCTGATGAAACGAGACATAACTTACTTGTTTTCCTTTATAAGTACGGTTCTGACTTATAATGTGGAACGATATCCCACCACCGATCCTTCCACATTTTAAGCCACTTCTTTCATATTATGATTCTTGAACCTGATTTTTCTGTATTTTGTCAAGATCAGAACATACGAAGATGTATTGAAACCTTCCGTAGGTTCTGACCTAGGTTTAATCTATAAATGTTAATTTTATTTGTTGCTGATTCTTTGACTTCTCAACAGTCATTTCTGTGTACACACTTGTTGTACTTGTTATAAATAATTTTTTTTTAATTTTAAAAATTGCATTGCATTAAATCTTGCTACCATGTAAGTAACCTGGGATGTTCCTTTCCTATTGTTTTAGAATTTTTATTATAAACTCTAAGTTTACTATACATAATTGTTGTTACAGTCCTGCGAGACTTATTATTAACAATTTTTTTTTGAACAACTGTTTACAGAGAAAACCATAAGTTGTTTCATAAAAATATCGATTACGCCTTCGTTACTGTTGGACGTATACCTAGATCACTGCACTAATAATAGTTGCATATCACTTAACCCGATTGCACCTTCTATATTGATGGCTGTATACTGTATTAATTTGGCTCCATTCTTATGCGATGGTTGTTGACTGCTTAACACTCTTGTTGAATTAAGATTGTGTATTTTCATTAACTGCTCTGTTCTCTTATGGATACCCCCATACGACCTAGTTAGGTAGATTAGGTATAAACATCGACAAAGTGTTTTCTTATCTCCTATGGAGAAGTAGAGTCAGTGATAAGTGAGGGTTGCTATGCACCCTAAAAAGTGTTGCCTGACGGGCTTATAACCCTATTTTGGGTCAGTGATGCATTATCGCATTTGGTTGTATAAAATGAATGTGATAGACAGTCAGTTATTTGGTTAGTTATAAATGTGGCGTCTGTATTAATTAAGTCTTACTTTTATTAATTATGTACTAATTATTTTTATAAATGTAACGTCAACGGTTGTCCATGACGCTAAGTCAATTAGTCTTCACCCAGCATATTCAAGCTGTGGGTGTTGGCGGATCCCGTTCACGTAACATTGGTTGTTATGTTTAGATTAAGTTTTTAAGTTTAGTTCCTACAATATTATAGTTATTTAAGTAAGAATGGCTGCACCGCAATCCTGTTCATCCTGCCTTACGTTCGATGAAGTGCGACCGGATTTGCGGCACGCTCATTCGCTATTCTCACTTTGGTTTAATTTTGTTATATGAATACTTCCTATTGATGGTTATTATTATCTACTGGTATTTTATTGATCACTTTGTTTTTTTTTCTGTTGTAGTAGACCCTTGG
This sequence comes from Hesperophylax consimilis, assembly GCF_061612785.1. Lineage (NCBI taxonomy): Eukaryota > Metazoa > Arthropoda > Insecta > Trichoptera > Limnephilidae > Hesperophylax > Hesperophylax consimilis. The sequence continues at coordinate 17,752,089 of NC_142841.1, read as the reverse complement.
ACCGACCTAGAAAGAATAGGGTTAGGTTATTTCGACAATTTTATATGTTTGAGGGCAAACATTTGGTGGCGAGGGGGGTAATGTTATGATGCAGGGCTAGACTCCTTTTGTTTTAATATTTTATTCATTAATTTATTCTGCATCATCACATTTATCCTCGCCGATTCTCTAACCTAGTTAGGAACTGGGCGATTGTCGCGGGTATTGGTTTTGGTAAAATTTCGAATCATAATTTAAAATTTAAAATCTGTACCGGGCGGAAACAGAAAAAAACAAAAAACACTTCCTTGCCTGCAGAGAAACCAGAGAGTGGGCCTGATCTCTCGGCAGACGACAGTCACAGTTTTCCGGAGTGAAATTGTTTGGGAATGGTTTCCCTTTAATCGGAGTGGCGAAGTCTAGTTTTATAGAGTCGTATAAATGGAGTAAAATACGAGGTTCCATAGTGGAATTGGTTCCGTGGCTAGTTCGAATATTGTAACCACGCGGCATCATGAATCGCAAACGGAGTCAGACGTGTGATCTGCTTGAATCCGACCCATCCTTTATGGGATGAAGAAGCCAGTGGCTTGAAATGTTGTGCCCGGTTACCGGAAGCCTAAGGATGGTATTCTTTCTCGCGGTTTGGCACTACGCCGACCGCATTTTCACCAGGGCCGTAGGGAGGCCTATTTTTCCTTGCATAAAGGGAATCCTCGCCAGGATACACGGATGAGACCGCGGGCACCAGATTCCTCTTCCTCAGTCGCCAGATTGCCAGTTTCCTGCCACGGACAGTCGCCAGGAGGCGGAACTGACTCTTCCTCTTGCTCCGTCTGGAGCCCCCTGGAGCTCAGCCTGATGAGGTGCTGCTCCAGCTCGAGTGGGATGTTACTTAATTAGCTAGATAGATAAAGCGTGGTCGGAACCTTGGGGGTAAGCTTGTATCTGGCTTTTATTATATGGTTTTCGTTATAACTCACACGGTAGAGTGTATAGACTTGTATTGTATTCGAAATAATATACATTAATGTTACTCTAAACCTTCTTTCCTTGACTCTAAATTACACATTGTAACCTGACACATTTCTGGTTTCGAACCCAACCCCCTGAGAACCCTGGGATCACAAACATTCTTGTGGGTATCTGACCCTCAAGAATTGGCGCTTCCAGTACTGGATAAAGTTTGTGATTCCACATTCATTATTATAACCTGAAATGTCTGGTGAGTATTGTAGGTTGCACGTAGCAGGTAACCATAGCAACTACTCTACGTAGCAATGTCATAGATTTAAATGCGTTATTTGATTTTTTAAGCGTCTTTACATAAGTCCAAAACTGTTTGGAATCTGAAGCTAATGATAGTTCGATGGAGTTTAAATAATTTTTTGAGAGTCTCTTATCTCACGTTTAACTAATTTGTTTATGTGTGTAATTATTTGCGCTTAATGCTTAACCACCACTAGTTCCTGTGGAACACCGGGGCAAGGTCCCATCACTATTCCTCACGTGTGGTATTATAGCCTCTGTGGAGCTAAACCCGGATTCCCACTTCATACTAATGTTTTCTGGCTTCGAAATTACTTCCGTCCATAAATTTTTTGGAACCTTTGCTAGGTCTGACCTAATATCTCTACAAACCTAACTTGAATTCAGTGAAAACTATTTCATAATATAATAATGTGATACGATAATGACAGCCTCCGCGATATAATGGAGTGCTTCTAATCTAGTGATAAAATAATAATGCGATATGATAATGACGGCCGGCATAGTCCAGTGGTAACGCATTGGACTGCCATTCCGAAGGTCGCGGGTTCGAACCCGGCGTACGCAAATAAATTTTATTTGATTAATTTGTGTTATTTCACAATTAATTAATTAAAATAATATATAGTATATTTGCGGCACGTTCCAGAGTGGAAGATACTACCAGTATCGCCCTGGTGTAAGACCACCATTCAGAATTGAAACGTTGCTCCAAATGGCTTTAGCCGTGTTTAGTGACTAGATCTGAATAGCCAGGTACTTCCCCACCTTCCTCTTTCCCTTCACCACTTACCTTCAGCCTCACAACATCCCCCAATTGGGGATGCCATAGTCTCACTGGCTCCAGACGGGAGCAGTTGAGACTCTTGTGAGGTATTCACTATAATAAAAAAATAAAAATAAAATAATAACGACCTCTTGATAATATAATAATGTGATATGAAACGTAGGGCCTCCACAACATAATGAATTGTTATATGTGTGTGTTTTTGTTTTTAACATATAATTATAATTATAAGCACTCAATTATATATAATAACATATATATATAGTGCTTCTAATCTCTTGATAAGATAATAATACGATTATGACAGCCCCATGATTAAATGGAATGCTTATCATCTCTTGATAATAAAATAATGCGATATGATAATGGCAGCCTTCGTGATTTAGTGGAGCGTTTCTAATCTCACGATAAAATAATAATAAATAATAATTAAATGCTTCTAATCTCTTGGTTTCGAGGTTGCGGGTTTAAAGCTTTCAATGAATATATATTATCAAATTTATTCACAAGCAGAATAACATAATTAAGTAAAAAATATTGAATTTGCACCTCATTTCAGGATCTGAGATTCTCTCAGTATCGCCTTGGTGAGAGGCCACAATCCTCAATTGAAACGTTTTTCTCCCTTGCTTTTATCAGTATCACAGCATAACCCAAAACAGGAATGCGATTGTTTTACATGCTCCATATAGATGACACTTTAGAACGCATTAAAAAGGTCTGATTTCAAACGATAATTTAATACCACATGGTCTAAATAACTCTAATCGGTATAATGAGCACTACTTATGTCACCACTCACATGAACAGTGTAATTTTTGTCTGCTCTTTTGAGTTAGGCTGATATAATAAATATAATAAAATAAAAATTATTGTTAAATGAAAATAATCATTTTTTTTAAGTTTCTTCATCATGATACGTAGTATACTGCAAATTAAGTTGTATAAAAATAGACAAAAATATAATGACCGACACATATTTATTAAAATATAAAATAAAAATTCTTAATTGATTATTAATAAAAATTATATGTTATAAATGAGGTAAAGAAAGGTTAATTCTTAAATCCAAACAATATTGTAGCTTTAAATAACTGTAATGAATTTTAAATTAATGTAATGTGATTTGGTGAACAATATTTTTATTGATCCTTCTTTAGCCAAAATTAATAGATTCTATGGTTTACCACACGTGGGCAAGCAACGTAGGTATAACTCGGCCATGGGAGAAACAGAGAAGTTAAAATTTGTGGTTATATGTATTTTTGGATATAAAATCTGAAAATTACAAAAAAACACTTTCGAAAAAAATAATTGTTTTAGTTCTGGACAATACCGCCACCTATTGGGTTCAACACTATCATATTTTTCAAGCTGGAACCAACCATACACATTCATAAAATTTCATTGAAATCGGTTGGGTGGTTTCGGAGAGTAGCGTGTACGAACACAGTGACAAGTGATTTTTTATATATTAAGATAAGATAAGATATTTATTTATTTAGATATCTTAATACATAAATTTTAGCCTGCGTATGTTTGTGCTCGCGCTGAAAATTTCAAAGTTTGTTTTTATTAGTGCCAGGATTGTTTAGAGGGTGGATTGAATGGTAAAAGAAGTAGGGGACGCCCGTAGAATACTTAACGCAATATTTCTGCACCGGAATGAAATACAGAGTCGAATTAAAGTCCATGTAATGTATTTTTGTTGTTTGTTTTTGGGGTGTTATGCCGTGTTGCGCTAACTCCTTCTTTACATACCACCTTCGGATCATCGGATCTGCCCTGATGATGGACACTGCAACGCTGTCCGAAACGTCGGCTAAAGAAGGAGTTAGCGCAACACGGCATAACACCCCAAAAACAAATAACAAAAATGCTTTTGGCCGTGAGAATCTAAAAACTTACCTCCATGTAATGTAGTTTTTTAACAGTAACATTGTGTTATACAGTAGTGAATGGTGAAAAAGTCGGAGACACCCGAGAAAAATATTAAATAGCGAAGAATTGCGGGTTCCACTAACTAACTAACTAACCATCAATCCGTTCTGCAGGGGTAGGCAGAGAGGACGGACCGCCAAACAACTCGGTCTTGGCACACACTTCTTGCCTCACTAACAATTATACATCGTCTCATACATACTCTTCTATTATTCTGACTCTTGACACGACCCGACTCAAGTATCTGATTCACTTGGTCGTGCCATGTCTTCCCGACATCTGCTACCATTCCCATTTGCATCGTATATTCTCCTTACACTCCTTTCTTCGCTCATTCACTATACATGCCCAAACCATTTAAGCGTCCCTTTCTTGATCTTACTCATTAAACTTACATCAGCCTTGCACTCTTAGCGGATCTACTAGTATTTTATAAATTAAACGACAGAATCAATTATTACTGTATTCACTACAAAGAAAACATTGAATTTATATACCTACGTCATAACTCATAACCATGCTTAGACCATTAGGTACTATTTTATTTATTTAGATACCCTTTATAATATAAGTCTACGTCGTGTACTTTCCCAGTGTCTTTTTTATGTTTATAAAGCCTCAAACACACAAACACTTTTTTATGAGCCTAAAAATATAAGAGTTCTTTTGAATTTGGTCGTTTTCGGAGCAATAAATGACACACCTAAACATTATTTACAATCCTAAAAAAGTATTTTTTGAGATGTTGGAAAATTCCTCTGAAAAAATATCAAAATTCCTGAAGCTTTACCTTATTTACGAATAAAGGTTCCCAAAATAGGACCTCCGTGGAACCCAATTTCCTCCGTGATACAAATTTTCCCATTACTTGTGAAATTAAATTACCGAAAATCTTGACTTTCATTTAGACAAGTAAAATTTGATGAGAAAGTTCGCTATAATTTTTGACAAATCGGCCGGTCTTAGAAGGATCCAAGGCTTTGTATTGAAAATATAATAAAGATAAAATTTTATTATTTCAGATAATATTAGCGGTTTTTAAACAAAAATTTGAAACCGAAAAATTATGTAAAGATACGGTCACATCTAGAGCTTGAACCCAGAACCTTCACCTTGCCGGAACGCTGCTCTACCAACTGAGCTAGTAGGACCATTTATCCTTCAGTCGTGTTTCACTGTATCATACTTCGAAAAAGAACTTCCAACATTAGCTTCATTTTCTTATCGCGCATTTGTATTGGCTACTATCAGCGCGTCAAGGCGAAGATCCTGGGTTCAATTCCTAGACCCGACCGCATCTTTCTCTGATTTTCTGTTTCAAATTTTCATTCAAAATACGCTAATATTATCTTCAGTAATAAAATATTACAATTCAAATTTTTACTCTTTCCGATTCCAACAAATATATATAATAAAGACAATAAACCCACTTTTGTGACCTTTTTTACGTGCATACATTATTTAAAAAATAATAATATGGTAGGTTACGTAAATTTTAAAAATGCGAATGTGCCTTGCTTTGCTTTGGCTTTTGTGTCAGTACCTACTAAACGAAGTGGAAAATTATTTTCTCACTGAATGATGTTAAGAGAAAGTCTGCAATTTAGCTCAGAGCTGGGACGCTAGATGGCTCTTTTTTCCAATGAGATTTTCCAAGATGCGCGCTGTTTTCATACAAATTTAATTAATATGTGATGATGTGTATGCTACCGAAAATTTTCATACCAACATAAATAAGCTGTTGAGACGTAAGTCAATATTGATTACATACATTTTTAAAGTGATTTATTTTGTTGTTTTATCTTTAAATATGAAAAACAATTCAACAAACTTAATTCTTAAGCTATTCATTATTAAATTATTTTTACTCGCCTAGCTAGACAAAGTCTGTTCTGAGGTAGTTAATTAACATGATATATTGTTATATTAAATATTAATACGAGTTCAATTGCATACATAGTTTAAATACTATATCTACAAAATATGAAAATATAAATAAGCATAAAAAAGTTATAAAAATAGTAAGGATAATGAACATTACAAAAAAGCAATTCACTGTGTATTTTATTGTATTATGACATATAATTTTGTTGGAAACTGAATGAAGTACAGTTCACAGTGTAAAAAATATATTGATTACTTAGAATATTTCGAATGCCTGTTCGTTTTTTTTCAGTCAACCACATTAAAAATATTTATAACAGCGAATTCAGATTATTTGGGGTGATGTAAGTTTATGTTTGTGTTTGGAAGATATTAAATATGTGTGGTGCCAGGAAAGATTGAAGTTTTTTTGCCAAAGTTGATTTGATATAGGATAGATATTTGAATTTGTTTATTTTTGCTATAGTGTTTTGTGAGTGAGGTATGTGGTGAGGGGATTATTTTTTGAGTGAGGTATATGGTGAGGGGATGTTTTGTGAGTTAGGTATTTGGTGAGGAGATGTTTTGTGAGTGAGGTATGTGATGAGGGGATGTTTTGTGAGTGAGGTATGTGGTGAGGAGATATTTTTTGAGGGAGGTATGTGGTGAAGACATGTTTTGAGACAATTTTTAAATATGATTTTCTTAATAAATAGTTTACTACCGTCTTGTAGTTTGTTTTTAATCATTAGCTGTTATGTCGGAAGTTGGAAGGGCGTAAACGTGATTCTAATTATTGTTTTGTGATTTATTTTAAGAGGTATTTCTATTTTTGATACTGACAATTTGCGCTGGAATTCCATAATAATGATATATCAAAAAATATTTTAAACTTTTTTCCACACATTTTATTTTTTACGGTGACCGGCTATTATAGACATCTTCAGACTGGAACAATTATTCCTTAAACTATGGATTATATAACAAAATTTGGGGGAAGGAGTTTGGATTAAAATGACAACATTGTAGGTACATCATTCTTGTTAATCCCCTGATCCTTGAAAAGCCGTACTCATTTATAAAATTAAATTAAAAACTAATTTCCACACAAAGCAAAAAGCAAAAAGATTATAACATGAATTTATTGTTAGAATGAGGTGATCAATTGTTATCGATTCCTTTGTTTACTTGTCTTGTATGGTAAACATACTTTTGTAGGTACTCGTACGATGTGACACCTGCCTACATAATAATTTGAATATGCTATTGAATTTTTGTTTGATAATATTTATTTTTTATTAGGAACATAATTATACTACCTACACTGTAAACAGGGCCGGCCGTGAGCCAAACAGCGCCTGGAGCAAGTAAAACATTGACGCCCCTTGTCAAAACCAGGGGACGCCTAGGTAGGAGATCACTGTAATCAATAATATTTGGCGATTTGTGTTTTCGTGTAGCGCCGATTTTAGGTGAGGTATTATCAGTGCCTTGGCAATTTGGCGGCTGGAGAGGACTACTCCAATTGCGCAAAGGGCCGGCCCTGACTCTAAATTAGAGAAGAGAAGAAAATAATAGCAAGGAGTGCAAAGTCGAGGGTAATAAAAAAATATTAATTGAACCAGACATTTAAGATTTGTTTGAATTTTAGAGGCCAGTCGAAGAATAAATATGTATTACAATTTCATTGATCATGCCAATGAAATTGACATACATACATAGTTATACCTATATATTAAATTTTAAAGTTGCTACAATGCCATTGAATATTTCTAATTTAAATATTTCATATTCTCTTTGAGAGTTGTTTTAGAAATTTGTTCTGATTCAATAATATTGTTTATTACTTTGCACAAACACAGCAAGTCTGATATTATACGCCTGTTAGACTTTTGAGATTTATGTACTTTAATCTTTCATTTTAGGTGTTTAGAGTTTTGCTTGTACCCGTTTCATAGGACATTGTTTTAGTGAATATATTATGTAAATTACAAAACGTATATAGATCGATTAGTGTTATTAAAGTATAGTTGGTACATGGAACGATTTTCTCCAACACAGTGTAGTGATGTGACAAGAAGTGGCAGAATCAGATGAATATTTCCCACCACGTACCCGGGTGGCAGAAGAGAGGCAAGGCAGTGACTAAGTTTCGTGGAACACGTACAAGATGGAAGTTAGGGGAGGTGGTAGTGCTACCGAGGGATGCTCCGTGGGGAGAGAGCTACCTTCCATTTGATTACCGTTCCGTCTGCAATTTGTTAGAAGGGGCAGCTAGCCCAAATCTTTATTGCGATTTAAAGGGGCTGGGCCTTGAGGAGGGAATCAAGAAAAAAAATATATTTGTTACAATCACGAAAAAAATCGTAATGTTTTCGAAACTGTGAATATAAGTCGTTATGTTTCGGGTTGATTTTTGCTGAACAGCAATGTGCTCTCTTTGCTCACTCTTTCCTTAAGCTGTGCAAATTTCGTGACGCCAGAGCTCACCATTGACTATTTACTGTTTCATAAAAGAAGTTTTTTTTTAATTTTATGAGATTCTCGTTTTGAGTTTGAAACATAAATTTTATTTACATATTTAAAATTTTGATTGTTCTGTGGAACCTATTCGATTTGACACCTTTGCCAACTCCGCGCGTGTCCCTTCTGCCCTAAACTGTCACGTCTCTACTAAATATTGCTAATCAATCCATGTACCTAGAACCTATTTATGAATTACACATGTTATATTAAATACTAAGTAAGTCTCATCTTGATGGAAGTAAACACATCTTCCGTTAATCTGTTTATTACTACTTAACGTCTCCTCGTATTAGATTCTACGGGGAAACTCGAGCTTTAAATTACATGTACTACTTTCTACTGCTATATGAGATGAATTTTCTGGGAACATTAAATTGTCAATTAAATCAGTTACTATTTTAATGATCAGTGTCCAAAAGCACTATGGATTATTGATATTGGAAACATCGGTAGAGGGCACTTTGTCCCGTAAGCAGTCGTTACCAAAACACAGCCGGAATAAAAACATGTGCTCACTGGGTTTATAATTACTGGGTATTGATAATCAGAAAAATAAAATAATTTATCAATTATCTTTCCATATCATGTGGATGAAAAGATAATTGAGTGTGATCCATAATTCATGTGAAATTCATCAAACATTAGAATCATTATTGCACTCCAATTGTGCTGCTGTTGAAATGTCATGTTATCTTCAGTTCAATTTATTTATGCTTTATTTTTATTTTATTTTTTTTTTCTTTATTCATAAAATATATTTGAATACAGTTTTTTACATGCTTTTCGACTACCACACAAGACATATGTCCGTATTATGGTAGTCGAAATTTGTGAATAATTATATAAATGTAATACATGTTCATTTGTTAATACATGTTTTTTGAAATGCAATGTATTTGTAAAATAGGTAATACTTTAACTGAAAATAAGAAAGAGATGAAAATAATATATGAAATAATATTTTAGATTATTATTCCATCTTTATAATAGTAATACTAATTTCAGTTGTCGGTGCAAGGGTGATGTAAATATATTCCTGCGTAATGCGTAAAATTATTAAAGTTAATCTAACTTTCAATTTTAATATTTGGAACTGTTAATAATTATGTAAAGCATATCACAAAAGCGATAAAATAGGTAATTTTATTTTTTAATTATTCTTTATTTGAAATGTCAATTTCTTTTGTTTAAAAGTTTGACAAATACTTAGATGAATTAATAATATAGTGAAGAAATGTTACAGATAGAACGCGCGTTTTCACGAGATTAGGTACAGTGGATAATATACTTTAGCGGGCCTTTCGTATACCTAGCTATTTCATTCGTTCGAGCCATAGACTATACATCAATGGTTCGAGCCTAACCTTTTCATAAACGATGGTACGCTTTTTTTCTATTCGTATGAATTTAATGTGTCTTGTATGTTTATAATGTCATTGGACATGAATGTCAGAATTTTTCAAGTTTACTAACATTTGAAAGGTAAATTCCTTCTTATGAAAGGCAATGATCCCGAGAGAAATACTTTTTTTAAGAAATACTGTCAGCTTCACAAATCCTATAATTAATTAATTAATATCAGGTGGTTTTTCACGTGTCTACTTTAGTTATATTCATAATAAGGGCAGTTCAGATCATTCTAAACCCGAGAAATTAAACCCGAATACCAATAAATCAATAATAATAATCAATTTTAAAAATGTACCAAATTACCGCGTACCTTTCAATGCATGATGATGATGACCTTGTAATGGATAATTGATATTCTATTATGTATTTTGATGTCGGGTATATGAACCCGTTCCCTTTTGATTAAATTATTTAAAATAAAATCATTTATTTGTTTTTCTGGTCCATAAACAGCTATCAATTTCTTTCTCCGACCATCGAACTATTTAAATATCTCTAGAACCCATTTAACAGGCGGTTATTCATTATTCAAAGCACCTTCCAGCATCGGCCGATAAAACTGCGGAAGTCTTGCCGTGCATATCTTGCAGAAATTTACATGTTTCCTTAGAATCAACGGGAGTAATAATACGGTTACCGAATCGACGACGGTACTCCTTTCATTCCTTGAAATCATTGCTACACAGCGTACTAGGAAAGCACATCCAAACAAATTTAATTCCTCATAAAATGAAAAACAAATTTCAAATTTCGTGAAAAAACTCGCTTTTAAAATTTATTTATGCGACTTCACCTATGCAAATAAAAAGAAACAATTAGTAGCCTAGCAAAATATCTACTAGAGGGGCCATATCATGGTTGTTTTTACAATGTGTGCGCTATTCCAAAACAAAAAGTTGAAAGAATGTAAAGTGAAAAAACGAGTAATAATTATCTCCATTTTTAATACAGTTTGTTTGAGGTAGGAAAATTCATTTTTAAAAACAATCCATAAACAGTCTCCATAGTAATTTATTGTGAAGCAATTTTTTCAACCTTAACAATCAAAAAAATATATGTCAAGTTTCTTTCGCTATCTGATATTGAATCGAATATTGTTTCAATATGTAATAATTATAATACGACATGTCGGAGGTTTTTGTAAACTAAATTCCAATCTCGTTTATCTTTTATCGATGATTGTAATGCAATTTGCAAGCTGGACGCTAAAATCCTTTCACGAAATTATTTGCGGATCCGACGAAACTAAATTCCCACAATTTCAGGTGAAAGCGTCCCACGACGGTATTTTTGCTGATATTTTAGACTCTGTATCTCGTTGGATTACATTATTATTTAGAATGTTTTGGATTATTTTGCTGAGTGGGATATCCTTACAGGGTATTTGATATTTTCAGTTTTCATGGAGAAAATCGTGAATATAGATGCCGCCATTTTGTTTAGTTTCACATTTAAACTTGGCGCTTACAGTTTTTATGTATCTTGGTTTATCTCGTGCTTTCATGCGAATATACGAAAGCTTACCTTAATAGTATAGAACTTTAACATAATTTTAATTCCGCATCATATGGAAGACTGACGACATTCAGAATTGAAACTTTGCTTGAAATAAAAATAAAAAAAAGAAACAAAACAAATTAATCATTTAGTTTAGCTTTGATCTATGACCAGATCTTAATAACCACGATCCAAGCCTTTCTCTTCCCTACCTACTTCCCCTAGATTATGTCGATGGATTGAACAATACTGTTCCAAACTAAAAAAAAATACAATTTTTCAGAGAAAATTCCCGACTCCTCTTAAGTTAAGTAGTAAGTTCATACTTTCATTAAAGAGCCGAGGCAGAATGGAAAAGAAGTTAAGTCCCGAGACCAGGTGGGACAAAAGTTTCAATTGGATTACTCGCCATTTGCAATAATTTAACCCTCTATCATCACCAGAGGGCGAAGACCGTCTCGCCGCTTATTAATTGCTTACAACGTTTTTCTAACTGAAGTTACGTTACCTATTTTTTTAATAAATTGAGCCTTTAAGAAAAAGTCTCATTACTGGAATTTACACATTTCTTGGTAAATCTTAGTTGCAGATTTGATGATTTAATACAAAAAAAAACATCGGATGTAACCATTTATCAGTGACTGATGTCGCGATGTATTATTGCTATTTCATATTTGTGTAATATTTTATGTTATATTCAAATATTTAACTTATATTTATGGAATGACTTATTTTACACTTCCCCTTACTTTCTGGAAAAAATGGTTCCATGACAACACAGTGACATTAAACCTACCTTTAAAAAGTGATATAAAATCATTAAAAGCGATTAAAAAACTAAGCTATAAACCTAACCTAGTTTTTGTTTCACAACTTTTCATGACTTTATATTACTTTTTAAATGTGTGTTGAATTGTCATTGTATTGAGTTATCCGGTTACCGGAATAAATGATTACTATTATTCATTTAAAAAGGAAACCCGATTATTGTTATGAAAATGATCAATCCCTGAAGTAGCAACATCATACCCTAATCTCTTCCAAACAGATAGGAGGACTGATGGACCGGTGGATTCCGGGATTTTTTAGCAAAACTGTAATACAAATTGATCATGTCTACATATTTTGAAACAGAGCCCTTTTCATAATTAGATACGTATAGCCATCTTTAAGGTCTAAGCATTTCTTGACTTGAGTAATATTTGCAAACTCAAAAGAATCTGTGGGTATGTAAGGTACAGATAAACAAAATCATCTTTCAAGGCGGTTAAAAGAGTAACTAACAAACAAACGTACCTTTTTTCACAATATCATATACACATACAGCACCAATGATAGAATGACGCATGTAACAGAAAAAATAACTCCATTAAAATGAAGTTCTCAGTAGCAGAACGATATGCGGATCGGAAAAATTCTCTTCCCTTTGTTGCAGATTAATCGACTCGTATTTTTTAATACTGTTTAAGGTAAAACATTGCATAGCTTACGAATCTAGGAACCTAGCCCGTTATCTGCGTAATGTATATCTGTTCTACGTTTTTTTAAACCCCACATAGTTGGCCCTGATGGAAATCGTTTTCTCGGAACTTATCTGTTATCTTTGGAGATGCAGTGTGAAGAATTTGTATTATTGTTTATTTTTAGTTTTTCGATATCATCGTCGAGTAATAGAGTGGACAAGTACCCCTTACCGCACAAATCATCAAATACGTTTTAGCAATCAGCCAGCCCTAGCTTATGTAAATATAGTGCGGCTGACGGGGCAGGGGGGCGGCCGCGACGTGAGGCGGCTGTAATTACAGGGCGGTCGGGCGGTTAATTCGCCGCGCGGTTACAATAGCGACAATGGCATGGTGACGTCACTCAATCACACATCCCAAACATGGATGATACTGATCTGTGGACGTACCCGAGCGACGTACCGGGGTCACAGTTACAGATTTATTTTAATATTTTGTTACAAAATTAGGGTTTCTCTCTTGTTTTTTGAAAAACTGAACAGTTAACGAAAAAGTTTTACTTACAAGAAATTACTTCATAAGATCACTATGTATTTTAAATTAATGTTCTTCATTGATACGTATCTGAACTAGTTAACATCTCATTAGAAAAAACATTGAAAGTATGCAGAAACCATAATATAGCGTCTTGTCTTGTTTTGTGGCAAATAAATTATTATTTCAAAGCTCCATAGGTCATGATTGAATGGCGATGCGAGCTGAGAGTGGTTGAGTTGAAGATAGAACGAGTTATACATTTTTCAAGGTTCTACACGGAAAGAAATCGATTTTTGCCCCCACGATAAATTAACAGGCCTAATTAATAAAGCATCAATTTAAGAACGTATTATCGATTTGCCTTGATAATATATCACGACGATACAAAGACTTTTCGTTGTAATGGAAAAATATTCGGATTTTCATGAAACGTGTTCTGACATCATGATAATATATTGGTAATTTACTGAAAGTTTTTCAAGAAATTTGTTAATTCATTCGTAAGGCCTGCAATTCCGTTCTTAACGGAGTTACCAATAATTTTAACAGATTCTTAGTAAATTAGGAATAGTCATTTTTCTTCTTAGGCTAGCTTTAGACTTGTAAGTTTTTTCGTAAATTTACAACTTCTAGCCAATGGGCATACTGCATTTTAAAAATCCAATACGCCCATTGGCTAGAAGTCGTAAATTTACGAAAAAACTTACAAGTCTAAAGCTAGCCTTATAGAATTTCAGCAGACTATTTTTAGGTTTTCCTAAAGTTGTGATAGAAAATTTAAATATTTAGTACCTAGGTATGTCAAATATTACAGGCAATTCAAAGAAAAATAATATTCAATACAATTCTGACGTCCTGATAGAATGGTACAAGAGAATTCTTTAAAGATTGCTTACTTACTATCTGTAATAATAATATCATAACAACATGCTTAGCGCAGTTTTGTGCCGTTTAACTTCAAGTGCGCAAATTCTATAATAACGAGGACGTTGTGAAATAAAAGTTAATGCATATAACGCATTGTACACTTGTCTGAGAAATTTTATATTAAATATTACGCTATACGCATCATAGCTTGGCCCTTTTTCAGTATCTCGCCTCCATTTACTACCAATGGGAATGTATGGCGAGCGATATGCTGAAATGAAAAAACGTGTTCTCTTATTCAAAGCATTTGGCCTTGGAATACTTATACCGTTTTTATTATTATCTTCTACTAATGGTTGTAAAAATATTATTACAATTTTAATAAACTAAACCTGAAAAAAATATATTCTGGCATGCACCTGATAGCGGTAGCTGATTATTTTATTTTTTTATGAAATGAGGAATCGAAAGTGATTCAACAAAATAAAATCAACCCTACCGGATGTATTTTGTTCCGTGTCCACCTCATTATATCGATAAGTGGTAGGAAAAACTTTTGAAATTAGTATGCAGTGAGTTTAGTAAGTACTCCTTCTCCCATAACCCGTACTTTGAGATCTATTCGCAAAGGGGATAGGGAGATAAAACCAAAATGTCACCCACTGACACTAGGTGACGGAAACGGTTTAGATCCAAATTGGAATTTTTCAATTTAAAATTCATCACGAGTTCTATATGAAGTTGGTTTAGGGTTCCGCTCTATCCTTTTGGCGTTGCCGGTGAAGAGATGAATATCCCGAGACTTTAAATGAACTCTTCTGTGGTGCTCGCTCTAATTCTTTCTCTTCTTTATGTAGCTCATTAGTTAGGATATTTTTCGTGTATGGGAAATCCAATTTATTTCCCTTTGATGAACAGTTACAGTGGGAAAATTGCATATTCAATTCCTCAATTGTGGTCGGTGTTGCCCGGGATTGTTCTGTTCTGGTATTTTTAAGACTCAGTGTTTTTAGAAAAATACTAGAAAAAAGTTTCATAACAAATGTCTTTTTGACAAAAAAAGTCGAATTTCTCTTTATTTCATAAGCCTTTACGAATACAGCTGTACCTAATAATATAACGATGTGTTCAAAATTTTGTTAATGTAGAAATCGAATGTGAAATCCGGGGGTGGAGTGACCAGGCATAATATTATCTTCGGGTCTTAGGCCGGGAATACATCCGATTTTGCTTTACGATCTGATCAGACTATCAGATCTGACGAACCAAATACATATGGTAGTTAGTACCAGAATTTCTGCACTAAAATAAATCCCGACTTCTAGTATTACGTAGTGGATTCCGAAAGTAAATTCAGGACTATTAAATGCATCATTTAGAATTTTATAAGGAAATACCAAGTCAGTGAAAATCCTTCTGTCAGACAATTTAAACATATTCATTAAATTTAAAAGAGTGTTGTAATGTAACCAAATTACTGGAATACCCATTTTATAACTTAGAAAACGTAATAGTTTATTTTGCATTCTTTCAATAGCTTATACATGAATATTGTAATGTGGGTTCCAAACAGGAGAATTGTATTCAAGTCCAATTTTAACAAAGGCAAAATATAACAGTTTATTACACTTAATATTGTTTAAATTTCTAGTTAACCTAGTTATAAATCTAAATATTTGAAAACCCTTGTCACAGATTTCTGTTATGTGGTTAGCAAAGGATAGATTTGATTGAAAAGTGATTCCTAAGTCTTTAGTGTGTGTTAATGTTTCAACAGTATTGTTGCCAATGTTCTAATTAAAGATCAATGGATTTTTCATTTGATAAAATCTATTAACATTTTGGGATATTTAAGTAAAGTCTGTTTTCACTACACGAAATTCATAAAGAATATTTAATGATAAATATTTTGGACAATTCTAAAAATGTTGTGGTCATCAGCAAAAAGTAAGATAAATACAACATGAAATATTTTTGTAAAATAATTTATCAACATAATAAACAATATTGGACCAAAGTGTGAACCCTGTGGGACTCCACTTGTTGCGTTATTTTTTTTCTGACTCGGAGGATTTTATTTTAACAATTTGTTGTCTACCAGTAAGATAGTTCTTAAACCAGGTTAATATGTTGCTCCGTATACCAAGCTTTTTTAGTTTCCAAATAAAATTTTATGGGAAGCTGTATCAAAAGCTTTTCTAAAATCACTAAAAACCGAATCCACTTGTTTTTGTTTTTTTAAAACAAAAACAAGTGTAAACAAAGTTTTATAAAATGTTCATAAATTGAAAAAAAAAAGTTAACTGAAATACAATTTACAAGTGGTAACATGTACCTTAGAAATAATAACATCAAGAGGAGTATGATAAGCATCAATGCGTTTGAGGGTGCTGTGAAAATGATACACATTGAGGACACAGGATACGGAAAATAATATTTCAATTTTTCCGTAGGACCCCAATCTCGGAGAGGGCCCCGGCTAGGTGTCAAAATGATACACGTTAAGGACATATGACTTGGAAAAAAACGTCGTTAAGATTCTTTATTTCAGGGTATTGTCTCGTCTTAAAAGATTTCCATTTAAGACCAATACGGATGTGGGCCTAGTGTGGTAGTCGGAAAGAATGTTAAAACAGTCATTTTTCCGAAATTGTATATGTACAACAACAAAATTTTCTGTCTAAATATTTTTGATATGAATACTGACTTTAGGAAAAATAATAATCGAAAGCATATAATATGGTTTGGCCTCCGTCCTAGAAAAAAATACGCGTGAGAGGCTTTACCCGTGTCTTATGAATGTAACAATTCATGTTACACTCCCTTCACTCTCATCGCATAGGTACCCCAATTGGAGATAGAATGTATAAAAATTTTCATGAGTTAAATTCGAAATTCTGAGTCTTTGTAAGAGTTATAACAAATTTTCCAATTCCTTCGCTCTCGTCACATAATAATAGTTCATTTTTATTTTTTTTTTGGGAAAACTGACAGATATTGTCTAATTATGTGTATGTATATATACATGTGTTTACTTATATATATATTTCCTTATTTTTAAACATAAATGTACAATAACTATTAAAAAAATTAAAAAACCCAACTTACATTTATATAAGAAAATTAAACCATTACACATAAATACTTGTACCACTTAATCATAACCACGTAAACACCTCAGCACAGGTTCTCCTAGTGAGGTGTTCACGAAACATATATAACATTACCCACCACAGGGTCACCTACACAAACCTACCTTACACCCAGCATAAAACAAAAACCTTATTGAAAACATTTTTAAACATATATATTGCATACAAATGTAAATAATTTGGTAGATACTGTAATGTATGTATAGAAATAAATAAATAAAGTGTACTTTATAATGTATGGTAAAATATGTATATTTAATCAAACAAAACCTAGGTTTTCATTGATATATCTTAATTTAGTGAACATGAAAGAGAAAAGAGTTACATTAGCCTATGGGGATGGGACGGTGGGAGGAGCGGAAGAGGATGGAACTTGTCTGTGGAGATAAAAAAGTATTGTGTGAATGTTATTTTTTGATATTAGGTTTGAAAATGTGTGGTGCTGTGATAAATAAGTCGAATATACTTCACAAGTTCCGATATTATTGAAGATCTGGGACTAATGTGTGGTATTAGCAAGTAAAATAAGAAGATTTATAAGTCTAATAACACGTTTTAATCGCAAGAAATGAATCTTTTTAATGACTTTTCGATTCAAATATTGCTGTAATATCACTATGTGATACACCATATAAAGTTATAAAAAATAATTTTTACATCGAAAATCGACATAAATCTATTACGCTAAGCATAAACAGTGCAAGTCAAAAACAAGAACTTTTCAGGAGAGCGATTTCGAATTGATAATCTGTGATTACTTCTATTGGGTGACTGACTAACAAATGACTATTTTTGTTAAAATGTATTTTAGAGATTTTTATTTTGATACCGAGTGAAAATATTGTCCCAGAGATTGAAAATATGAAAAATCAAAAATTTCATTTAGGCGAAGCTTAATGTCAAATCACTATTTTGATTAATCTTTATAACGAATCGGTGTACATTATGAATACCAAAAAATATGTTTTAGATAAATTGAAGGTTTTCTTATCGCTGCGCTTGATTAGATTATAAATAAAAAAATAAATTACTCCATAAAAAATATTAATGCAAACTACTAAAAAATATTTTTTTTCAATAGAACTGTATGAACGCGTAATGGAAATAACTTTAAAAAATACAGCATTATAGCTAAGATTATCTGTGACAATTTCACTTGATCAACTTTTTAGCTTTCTTATAAAATTATTTACAAAATAAATAACAACCAGTTTTTTGCTTGAAATCGAACGTTTCTAGACTCCGTTTGTCAAGCGATTATGCCTATTACCTACAATATAAGGTATACCAAGAATATACAAATTTTTGGCTTGTAGCTTCCTCTTAATGACATATTTTTTATACCTCTCGTGATAGAAATAAAGTTCTAAAAGGCCCCCTTCAAAAACAATGACCACACTGGCCGTACTACTACACTGTTCATCGATTATATTTCCATAGAAGAAAAAACCGAACTGTCAAATTTGTGCAAGCTTACTTTTTACCAACGTTTTAGCGCGTGTTGTTTACTGGTTCAGTAGAATTTTAATTATAAACTGTAACCTTCTGTATTAAAGCTCTTCCAAATGTCGTCTATAGAGATGGAACAAGACTTGGCCAAGCGTTTGCTTTTGGAAGACGGCACTTTAGTCTTTCTGGGAGTTCCTGAAGGAACCGAGTTCGGAATTGATATGAAATCATGGAATACTGCTGGAGATTTTAGGGGAATCAAAATGATACCTCCTGGTATCCATTTTATTCACTATGCTGCCGTGAGCAAAACCACAGGAGAAGTAGCACCGAGGTAATGAACTACTGTTTATTAAATACCCACCCCACAAACTAAAACTGAAAAAGATTCATCGGTAATCATTGCGAAACTCAAATCTCATATTTTCAGAAAGTCATCTATAAATAGATAATAGAGTTGACAGCCTCATTTCAGAACTATCCCATACTACTTTAAGTTGTAGTATACTACTGTAATATTTTATTTTGCACTTTTGTGCAAAGTTGGGTCTTGTGTTTGACGTTATCGAACTTCGCAATATCTATTAGTATGTAAATACCAATGAAGCCTCTTTTATTTTGGTTATTATTTCTCTAATCGCCGCACTTTTAGACACAGATGATGGAAATTACAATTTGTTTTAACAATTACTACAAGAAACAACTAGTTACATGCACAAAATAGGTTATTAGATTGCGTAAATGTATTTTATGCGTATTAGGTTGGGTTAATGTATTTAGATCGAAAAGAAACTTTCGCAAGTGTCATTCCATACAAGAGAAAGTCCTGAATGGCAGCAAAGGGATCGTTTTATAAGGTGAATTTTGAACTTTGATTGAATAAAAATGTAATTATAATGCATCTTTTATCATCTATCCCGATGTAAATCGTTGTTTCTTGTAGAAATTAAGTTGAAACGAAGTGTAATTGCCATATTATGTGCCTATTAAAAATGCGGCTATTAGTGAAATATTTATCTTTATTTTAAGAGGAACGATGAACTATTTATGAGCTATTAGTAAATGTACAGAAAATAGGGACACGCTTAATACACTTCATTTTATTTTACACTGTACTTGTTAGATAATAATCAGAAGTAAGTATTTCTGTTTCCGGGTATAGATAATAATGCATTTTAATAGTTATTTTGTTAAAATTTATTGTACTTATCGTCCACTGTTATTGATGTTAAAGTTTTAAGGTTACTTATTTTTTTCACTTATTTAAACCAAAATTTAAACATCTGATTCCAAAAAAGTTTCTTAGTTTGAGTTTAATTAAAAAAACTAGCCTAAAAAACCTGTTTTATTATTATGTCAAAACATGGCGTGAAGAAAAGACATAAAATTATCACGAAATATCTACTAAAATGCATTATTTTCCATTTCCGGAAACTGAAATACTTACTTTTCATTATTATCTTACTGATACAAAGAATTTTTAAATAAAATATGCGTATTACGCGTGTCCCTATTTTCTGTATATTTATTTTTCACTATACAGTACTCTCTCAGTAATCCAAGGCTCGATTATCTAAACCACTGTAATCGGCTGTTATTTTTTCTAGTTGAAAGCACAAAATCAAACTCTATAATTTGCCTGTATTGGTATATCAAATTCAGTAGTCTGCTATGTGCCTAGATTCTAGCGCCAAGCTTTGTTCACTGACGATTCGGGTTTTCTTGCTGTCTTACACACTCAGTTACTATACCACCATCTAGCTTGCTAGAGCTGACGATTTTACCAGTCACCAGGGTTAATTATTGTTGTTTTTAGTTTTAGGACATTTCGTTTAGTGTATTTTAGCAACTGTCGCATGTATTTCTGTTTCGTTCTGCCACGTTTGTATTTGAATAAGTTTACAAGATGGAGTCTTCTTTCAAGCGTAAACGTGGTACTTTAACTTTTCAATTTTTAGCTTATTTTGTGAGTATGCACCATAATTTACAGCCGAGCAACCCTGATTGCAGTAGTGCCACCACTTGAGCTGCTTCTTCAGCAGTGGTGTCCATTTTAAGGGGTTGTTTTCTAAGGGCTAATTATTCACGTGTGTCCTCTTCGAGGTTTGGATAGTGAATGACCTACATTTGATGTAAACTGCTCCTTTTATAGCCCAGGAAGATGACACAAGTTGTGGCACCTGTAAAGAGTATATGCACAACATATTTTTAACGTCCTGTTCTCGGGAAATTTGTATCATTTATGAAATGAAACTATTGTCTAATAAGAGGTTGTTAGATGTACTTCCAATTGATGAAACATATTTTCAAAGATATGCGATTTTTGTGACGCCGAGTGTAGATGTTTCTCATCCATAACTGTGGCCATTAATAAATGGGTTTGCATTTCCAGGGTTGGCTTTCTTCATCACTTTCACCCGAAAGATTTTATCGTCAAAATGTGGAATAAAGAAACGGAAGACCTTAGCAGGGAAAATATTTGCGAAGAAAGCATTATTAAGCTCAAGGACAACTTGCTAAACTTGGACAGGTTTCTCGCTCCATATCCCTATGATATCTATGAAAAATGGCTTTCACTCTCGTCAAATATTACAGGTTATTTATACTTATAATCTATCTCTAAAAATATGTAAACTGCTTAAATTTGAAACCAGCATGAATTGGAAAAGTTGACTAGACAAGCCCGCTGTCCTATATCTCAGGATGATAAAAATCAACAGCGTGTACAGTCATAAATAAACAAGGTTTTTGCAAGTTTTGCGTGTATTATGGGTCAATCCGCACCAAATCATCCAGGCCATGTCACCCACCATCTCAGATTTTGATGAAACTTTAAATTTTTAATCCTTCCATATAGATAAGAAAATATACCAAATTTTACCTTCCTACCTCAACTCGTTTTTTTTTTATGGGCAGTTGAAGTTTGGGCAAAATAAGCGTTTTTACATATTCCGAGCACTCCGGAAGAGCTTGTACCTTCAATGAAAAAAAATTGTATCTTTGTCATTTATAGTGCAAATGCAATGAAAATTTTCAATATTATCAAGAAAACTATGCTGATTGCAGAAAAAAAAAAAATAAAACCCTTTACATTTATCTACTTGACTTTAAAAAATTACCAAAAGTAATTTTTTAAGTAATTTTTGGGACGGAAAAGGTACTTTACAAAACAGCAATATCTCGGGAAGGTACAGTGTTAATGAAGTAATTTTTTTTTTATTCATATCTACAAATAGCATAGAATCACATACAAAAATAAAATTCATGGCATTTTACTTGCTTCAATAAATAAAATCCATTTTAAACTTTTTTCAAACTTTTTGTAATTTTGTTTTTATTCTTATCTACAATAAACATAGTACAACCTAAAAAAATAAAACTCCTGATATTTTGTGTGCTTCACAGTGTAGAAACGTTTTCAAAATGAGAAATCTTAATCATACAGAATTGTTCCAAGTTTTTTAAAATCTAGATACTGTATTTGCAAATAAAAAAAGTCAAACTTATTCGGTCCTTTACAACATGCTGGTAAGCTTGCAATGTAAGCTTAAGGCACCAACAAAATAATGTACCTTGTTCCTTACCCTGAATGCATACACCATAGCAATATTTTATAACAAGATCAACTTTTTAACTCTTTTCAATACAAAGTTAACTCTTTAAAAAACAAATACAATAAAAATAAAACAGGCAATGTAGGATTAGGTTAAATGAAAGTACATTACAATAATATTGTTTACAAATAAATGTTCAAGTTCATTTTTTACTTTTATTCTTGATCTGACCCATAAGATGGTTGAACTTTTGATCAGCATGATGAACGTCTTTTTCAAGAAAGTAGTAAGCTCTTCCTGAACCTTTTGTTGTGGGAGGGTCAACGATATTAAAAATATTTTGTAGTGGAACAAAACAAATATCTTCTTTTTGATGTGGCCAGTAAAAGGATGGAGCTGGGCCAAAAGGATGCATAAACTTGATTGATACATCACACTCGTCTTCATCTTTGGAAACCACAAGTCCAAAAAACCAATGGTTGTCATATACGCAAGCTACATAAGAGTTTGTACAAATTTGTACCATACTTAGTTGCTCAGAGTTATTAGACTTCAGTGAAAACTTCTCCTATGTTATCCAGAATGAAGTCCAGGGTTACCACTGGACGCAAGACAGTTGTTCACTCCACCCAGTGGTAATTTACACTTGTGAAGAGCCTGGCAAAGATCTCACAGTGTCAAGCTTGTGTGTAATTTCAGATGACTTGGAACATGATGTAAGTTTCGTTTACGAAACTCAAAAAATTGTTGCTCAATTTTTAAATCAAAAATTTCCCCAAATTCAAAGTGTTCATTATTTTACTGATGGTTGCGCAGCGCAATATAAAAACTGCAAAAACTTTTTAAATCTGTGTCACCATCAAAAAGACTTCAACTTGAAAGCATGTTGGTCGTTTTTTGCTACGAGTCATGGGAAATCTCCCTGTGATGGAATAGGTGGAACAGTAAAACGTCTTCTAACTAGAGAAAGTTTGCAACTTGGCCCTGGCAACACTATCACAACTGTAGACAAAACTTTTAAGTTTTGTCAGTCGAGAGTAGAAAATATATATTTTTACTTGCTGAGAAAAGAAAGCTTATTCACTTGCAGGCAACAATTACAGCAGCGTTTTTCATAAGCTAAAACAATACCAGGCACTCGAGGTTTCCACTGCTTTGTTCCTCTGTCTGAAAATGAAGTTGGCACAAAAAGGATAAGTTCAGATTCAGATTATGCTTTGATTTTTAACTTCAGTGGGGAACGAAATCGCTCTGAGCAACTAAGTATGGTACAAATTTGTACAAACTCTTATGTAGCTTGCGTATATGACAACCATTGGTTTTTTGGACTTGTGGTTTCCAAAGATGAAGACGAGTGTGATGTATCAATCAAGTTTATGCATCCTTTTGGCCCAGCTCCATCCTTTTACTGGCCACATCAAAAAGAAGATATTTGTTTTGTTCCACTACAAAATATTTTTAATATCGTTGACCCTCCCACAACAAAAGGTTCAGGAAGAGCTTACTACTTTCTTGAAAAAGACGTTCATCATGCTGATCAAAAGTTCAACCATCTTATGGGTCAGATCAAGAATAAAAGTAAAAAATGAACTTGAACATTTATTTGTAAACAATATTATTGTAATGTACTTTCATTTAACCTAATCCTACATTGCCTGTTTTATTTTTATTGTATTTGTTTTTTAAAGAGTTAACTTTGTATTGAAAAGAGTTAAAAAGTTGATCTTGTTATAAAATATTGCTATGGTGTATGCATTCAGGGTAAGGAACAAGGTACATTATTTTGTTGGTGCCTTAAGCTTACATTGCAAGCTTACCAGCATGTTGTAAAGGACCGAATAAGTTTGACTTTTTTTATTTGCAAATACAGTATCTAGATTTTAAAAAACTTGGAACAATTCTGTATGATTAAGATTTCTCATTTTGAAAACGTTTCTACACTGTGAAGCACACAAAATATCAGGAGTTTTATTTTTTTAGGTTGTACTATGTTTATTGTAGATAAGAATAAAAAAAAAATTACAAAAAGTTTGAAAAAAGTTTAAAATGGATTTTATTTATTGAAGCAAGTAAAATGCCATGAATTTTATTTTTGTATGTGATTCTATGCTATTTGTAGATATGAATAAAAAAAAAAATTACTTCATTAACACTGTACCTTCCCGAGATATTGCTGTTTTGTAAAGTACCTTTTCCGTCCCAAAAATTACTTAAAAAATTACTTTTGGTAATTTTTTAAAGTCAAGTAGATAAATGTAAAGGGTTTATTTATTTTTTTCTGCAATCAGCATAGTTTTCTTGATAATATTGAAAATTTTCATTGCATTTGCACTATAAATGACAAAGATACAATTTTTTTTCATTGAAGGTACAAGCTCTTCCGGAGTGCTCGGAATATGTAAAAACGCTTATTTTGCCCAAACTTCAACTGCCCATAAAAAAAAACGAGTTGAGGTAGGAAGGTAAAATTTGGTATATTTTCTTATCTATATGGAAGGATTAAAAATTTAAAGTTTCATCAAAATCTGAGATGGTGGGTGACAAATCCAAAATTTTCTGGATGATTTGGTGCGGATTGACCCTTATATGATTGCCTCCGTGGTCGAGGGGTAAGGCGCTTGACTAGCAATCCAAAGGACACGGGTTTAAATCCCTGCGTGCGCAAGTTAATTATATTTGATGAATTTATGTGTTGTGTTATCCATTTAAAAATAATATATAGTATACTTGCGGGACGTTCCAGAGTGGAAGATACTCTAAGTATCTTCCACCACCGGAGTACCTTTCAATCAATTAATAAATCAGACGGCCAGGTATGACGGCCTCCGTGGTTGAGGTGTAAGGCTCTCAACTGGCAACCCTGAGGTTACGGGTTCAAATCCCGGTGTGCGCAGGTAAATTTTATTTGATTAATATCTGTTATTTCAAGATTAAATCACTTAAAATAATATAAGGTGTGTTTGCGGCATGTTCCGGAGTGGAAGATACTCTCAGTATCGCCCTTGTGTAAGACTACTATTCAGAATTCAAACGTTGCTTGAAATGTTTTTTTGTGACCAAATCTGAATAGGTACTCCCCCAACTTCCTCTTCCCCATCTCTTTCCCCTCCGCACTACCTTCAGCCTCACAACCCCAATTGGGAATGCCATAGTCTTTCTGGCTCCAGACGGTTGGGAGCAGTTGGGACTCTTATGCGGTATTCACATGAAAGAAATAAAAATTGAAAAAAATCTAATGATAGCATAATATTATGAACCTTTTCTTCTATGTCTATCAACACAGAAAATGCTAAAATGTAATAAAATGGCTTTTACAATTATTGTTGTAATAAGTGTGTGTACATATTATTTTGGATAGCCAAAGTGGCATTTTGTATTTATTTTATTCAAGGATTTAGTGTGGACCTCAAAAAAATTACATTTATACCTTTTGGTAGATATAAAAATATATATCTGTTATTGCACAGAACACCGAACTGTGCATTAATTCAACTGTCCAAATTTACAATCCATTTGTTTTCTATTTTCAGACAGTCTGGCTGTGATGCTGACTCCCGAAAATGGGCGTATAAGCTCTGCTCTGGAGTTGATTTCTTGCGATAACAATGACCGGCCAAAGGGTAAAAACAGACCCAAGGTATCCACAGATATCGACAAGAACGAATCGGGTCAAGAGCAAAGCAACATTTCTTTACCGCAATGCTCTACCAGTGCCATTTCTGATGTTGATGAATCTAAGTCCAAAGAAAGCGTTGAAAATATAGGGTTGGCGGAACCTGAATCTCCGGAAGCTCAAGTTCTGAAGAAGAGAAGAAATCGGCCTTCAACACAAGAAGAGCGAGAAGATGCACTGCTTCCACAGTTGAAACCTGCTCCAGGTTTGTGAGATGCAATCCTTTAAATTTTGAACTTATCCTTCTTTCAGTTAAATCATGAATTAATTATTTTAAACCATGAGAGATACATTGTAAGCTATCGCTTGCATCATGTGCAGCAGATTGATTAGTTTAACGACTGTGCCTAACAATTTAAACCATGAGAGATACATTGTAAGCTACCGCTTGCATCATGTGCAGCAGATTGATTAGTTTAACGACTGTGCTTAACAATTTAAATCATGAGAGATACATCGTAAGCTACCGCTTCCATCATGTGCAGCAGATTGATTAATTTGACGACTGTGCCTAACAATTTTATAACAATGAAACCCTTTTATTTGACAATCTAAAAGAGTGTGATTTTGAAAAACATTTTTGTTCTATTCTCTACTGAAGTTTGTTTGAAAACATTCGACTGTAAGGTATTTCTGTCCTTTTCGTTTTAATGCAAGACGTGTGTTAATAATTACGGAAGGATTTAGAATGATAAACATTCTTCATCGATTCACAATAACAAAGCAATGATAATTAAATTTTGCTGTAAATTCACGTTTTCATTTTCTTCTGAATTTATTTGTTTCCTTTGTATACCGAGGACTTCTTTAACTCTCCGATGAGATATTTTAGATTTTTTATAAGTTGCTTAACATATTTTTCTGGCTTAGAATGCAACGTTCGCAGAAATAGCTTGATCTTGTATATTTCGTAGCGGAATTTATTTTTTCTAAACTTGTTGCATCTACAAACATTACAAGTTCTGTACAGACCTAACAAATATTTTACAGATAGTTGGTGTGTGTTCTCGTGATTGGACGCTTTTTAGGATGTGTTTTCAAGGTACATAGTCGTGTTTGTCGCTTATAAAATTGAATTTAGTTTAGTTTGGCAGTTCAGTATAGCCGCAGTATTCAAACTATTCTTATGCTATGTATACATCCTCGAGCCGAACTGCCGAACTAAACCTCAACTTATGGGAAATAAACAAAGCAACCGCAAATGGCGCGAAACGCCGCTTGCAATTGATTCGTTCCTTTCCCGTAATTCATGGTACGGTTCGCGTTTCAGTTCGAAAATGTATACGTACCCTTAGGTATCCATAAATCGTCAGTTGTGCACATCGTGCAAAAGTGAAGATAAAAAGCAATGTAAAAGTCGATTTCGTTGTTGCTTTTATTACACATACACTCACACACCCACACACGCATATTTCCTAGTAAACATATGCGCACTTAAATTCACATTTTAGGCACACCTGGCCACGCTTGGCCCTACCTTACTCTAACTAACCTAACCTAATCTAACTCGAAATTATACATCTGCACAGACCTCGTTACACCATTTCCCGCCTCCCAGGTGCGCTCATCGAAGGGTTAATAGGCACATCATTGAATCTATGATTTTTCATCTTTCTTAAATCAATGTTTTTTTTGCTTCTAGGTATGGCCTTACGATTGACAGAGTTTCCGGAAAGAACTTACCCGGAAGATGCCACTCCAGCAGAAATCACCAAACATTCTCTTGATCAAACCTATGTTTTGGATCATATGATTAAAAGGCATAGCAGGTTGTTAATTTGTTTAATTACTTATATCTCCCAGTTTTCAAACGGAAGGTCTTCAAGATTATTCTCGGTTATCGAACTGTCTTACAGTAGTCCCGAAGAGAAGTGATACGTGACATCTTCATTCTAGTATCTTCCGTCTTTTTCGTTTTCATACAAGATGTATGGGAAGGAAGTGGATGAAGAGGAAGAGGTGCATCCAACCACTCTCTGGGACTACTTTATATTTTTTTTACCGATTTACTTTCTCAGTTTAAATCAGTGCTGTTAGTGGATACTTTTAATTTTTTCAGACACCATAAAAGGAAGTGAACAGATTGTAATAATTACATGTCGTACGTAGGCATGACCTTTGAATGCAAAACCATTTTTTGCTCATTTCTATAATCAAAATAATTTTCACATTCGTCTGTGTTTTATTTCCGTAGATACTTGAATGACGTTTTAACATCCAGCTTTTAGATTCCATTTATTTCACAAGTTTTTAACGTCACTTTGAACCTTTTGCAATCGCCATTTTGTTTGTATCTGACAGCTGATCGCTGTTACGAGGTGCAGTGTAGGTCGTCACTTTTGTTGGATAGGGTTTTAACTTCGCCTTACCATGTTCTGAGGTTCAAAGTTTGCAAAGATGAATTATGATCTATTTAACAATTTCTGATTTTGTGGTTCAATCTTGTGAAAGTATTTTAGTTTATTATTACAAAGGAAAATATTTAAATAGTACATGGCCCTATCTTCAACTGGCATTAGAGAAATGTTGTTAGAACCTTATGCAATAAATTATTATGCCTTAGCTGCATATGGTTCTATCTGCACATTTAGGTATGTTCTAAAATGGTAAGTATACGTCCTATTTAAATGTTTTTCTTTAAAATATGTTAAACTAACATTTTTTTACATAAGATTCAACCTCGAAATCATAAATTGGTAAATATATAGTCAGAAATCGTCTATGCAAACTTTGACGTCTCATGTCTCAGAACAACGTAAAGTGAAATGAGAATCCTGTCCAATTGAGGTGGTGTTGTACAATTGTAGTTTTTCGAAAAACACTAAAATTGGTATAGATCAGTAAGAACAGGCCTTTTATGCGATAGAACTATTGATATTTGATATTTTCACAACTATGTACTCCCAATTTTACCCATTACGTATAATATTATTTGTTTCAGGCCTATTGACATAATTGGTGAACTGGAGTTTACCTATGTTTGCTTTTTGGTCGGACACTCTTTGGACGCACTTGAGCAGTGGAAAAAGCTGGTTAAACTATTCTGTTCTTGTGAAGAGGCTATACACAAATATAGAAATGTGTATCTCCAATTTATTACATCCTTAGAAGTACAAATTACAGAAATACCTGAGGAATTCCTGGCCGATATAGTGATGAACAAAAACCTAATTTATGTTAAACTGAGGGACTTCTTCAGAACTGTTCATCATGCAGAAATAGAAGACAGACTTAAAACAGCCATTGAAAGATTCAAAGTCAACCTGACTGAGAAGTTCATGTGGGACTTCAGTGATGTTAATGAGGAGGATGATGATGAAAGACCTGTTATTGTAAAATTACCTAAATAAATAGTAAATTATTGCGTATTTTTATTGTTCCTATTACCCTTTGGTCATTTGATTATAAGAGCCGGCACACGGAGACACCCCATTATTGTAATGATGACAGATGCGTCTGGCTCAGCTGATAGAGTGCAGGCCGTAAACAGCTCGTTGCAAATTTCTCGCTCGTCATCCTTTCTGGCTCATGTCAAAGATGTATCCTGCAGGGCTCAGTCGCTGTTTCTGAAGCTTCGAAGAATCTCCACGGCAGAGTGGGGACTTCGCAGACCGGCTTTGCACGCTCTCTACAAGGGGGTATATGTAGCGCAAGTCGCATATGCCGCCTCTGTATGGGAGCATCGCCTGGATAACTGCTTAATACTTCTTGCTCTCACTAGGGGTCAGCGCACTCCCCTGCTGGCACTATCTGGGACATATCGAACCGTTGCTTCGGACGCTTTGCCAATTTTGGCTGGTATATTACCAATCGATCTAGAAATTAGGGAGGTGTTAGCGAAGCAGCGATTAATCTGTGGATCCCCGGCCAACCACCTTGGTGTCGTCCTGACACCGGGTGGACCAGGAACTCTCCCAGGACTGTTCCGAACGATGAGGGACCTGTCGCTCAAAGAGTGGCAGGTCTGTTGGGATAGGTCGAGCAAGGGAAGATGGACCTTCTCCTTCTTCCCTTCAGTTAAACTCAGAATGGAAGGGGCCTTCCTCAAACTGGACCATCACGTTACGCAGCTCCTTTCAGGACATGGGGAATTCAGGGGAAGGCTTCACAGCCTTGCCCTGTCCACCCACCCCAATTGCGCTTGTGGCAATAATTACCAGTCGGCCGAGCACATTCTGTGGCACTGTGAGATTTTGAAGGATGCCAGAGACGAAATGATAGAAGGTCTGAATGTCCCCATTAGACCGGTGTGGAACACCGATCTTGTTTCTAACAGTGTGAATTTCGAATGTTTGAGGAAGTTTACTAGGATCTGGGTTGAGAGATGGCCTGCTCCTGATGGACTGCTCCTGCTCCATGACTTATTCTTTTACAACTCTTTCATTATTGTATATGCTATTCTGTTTTTCTTATTTTATTATTCTTATCTTATTTCTTTTTTTACTGTACCAGCTGTTGCAGATGATTTCCATTCGTTTATATTTTGTTTTTTTAATTAACTTGTCTTGTACTTTTTAATTCTTATTTTCTGTTTTCTTTTCATATGTTTCTTTTTCCCTGTCTAAGGTTAACACACTGTTTTTCTTTTTACAGACACTGTAAGCACTCTTATATATCTGTGTTTACTAATTATCTCTCTTACTTTACTTTGTTATCTTATTCAATACTTACTATCCTCTTTACAGACCATGCAGATCTTATTTTTACACCTTTACTTTTGTTTTTAATTATTTACCGTTGCCCTTATGTGGCACTTTTTGGATTGATTATTGTTTTTCATTTTTCCTCTTATTTTCTCTTCTTTTTACATGTATTTTTTCCGGTTTTCTTTTCTTTTTTTTTAGTAACAGCAACGAGTTTACAGGAGAGAACTGAACTCCGTTGTCTGTTTTGTTTTGTTTATTTTCCCCATTAGGGGTTGGAAAACGGGCCTCGTCCCCGCATGCACGACTGGAGCTTCTTATTATTCTTTCTTACCGGGGGAATCCGCCAATCACCTGCGCCACCCCTGATGAGCGTTGGTGGTCAGAGGGGTGACTGTGCGGGCTGGGGTAACCTCCACCCTGCCTCCGACCTCCTGACGCTTCTTTCCCCTAGGTTCTTTAGGGTTTTATCCCTCTTTTTCCAATACTTATCTTCAGGGCACCACCGGGTGGTCGGCTAAGGGGTGTGGAAGTCCTGACCTGCACCAGTCGCCCCAACCACCACCAATTTCTCAACAGGACTGCCAGTCGTGGTTCGGCGAAACTCCCCCGTCACTCTATTGTTTACTTTACTTTTATGTGTTTACAGGTACTGGAGTGTGGGTCCCCTCCACCAACTATCTGCCTGACACTTGAACTTGATTGTTTTGTTGTTTATTTTTCTGTGTTGTCCTTAGTTTAGTACTTGTAAGCGCTTGCATACCGCTTCATAACACCGTATGCGGGGACATTGAAGGCCTAGCTTCATTTATATAAATTGTAGAGCCGTTTATTCAAAAAAATTAGATTCATGCGAGAGCTCCGAAGGGGTGACCATAAATCACCTATACCGGGGTGGGACAGGGTGGGTGTACCTTCAAAGTGGTAATCTTTAAAATAATTGTGCCGTGATGGAGGAACAGAAGCGACTACAGATTTCTGTTGACACTCAGGAATTTATAATTAACAGATCGCGTTTTAACTGGAGGTGTTCCGTCCACTCTTGGTAATTTTTGAAACTTGAATGCCCCATATTGTGTTGTTTTAGCTATTTATAATTTCTCTAACAAGCCTTCTTGTGACGTCAATATCATCACCACAACTTGTTTATGTTCCAGACGCAGGTGTTTTTAGGTGCGAATATTTTTTCGGCCGGCGACTGGTTTTGTCAATATTTTGCCGCCTGGTAACAGATTGATGGATTTTTCAACTGGTAAATATTACGATTTGGAATAAGGGGGTCATCAAACTTTCAGGTGTTTACTTCAAGTTATTTATACAGTGGTTGGCAACAACTTAATCTAGTTGTATGATATGATGTTCGATACAGGAATATTACAAAAAAAATTATAACTTGAGAGAGTAAAACATATATCAGGACCGGCCCTATTCGAGCACAAATGAAGCAGTCCACTCCGGGTGCAAAATTGCCAAGGCGCTGATAATATCTAACAGTACGAACACATCGCCCTTGAGATTATTTTACACCAAATTTCAAAAACAGCGCTAAACAAAAATACAAATCATCCAAATAATATTGATTACAGTGATCACCCACCTAGGGGCGTCTACTGGATTTGACAAAATGCGCCGTAATTTTACTCTCGCCAGGCGCCGTTTGGCCCAGGGCTGGCGCTGTACACAATACCATTTCAAGACACATATTAATATATACAACCGTACTTCATATTCGTATTTTTTTTCTTTACATTCTTTATTAATGTATTTTATTTCATACTAAGTATCTTTTTACTAAATATTTTCAAATTGAAAATTGGGGGCACAGGTAAAGGACCCAGTGAGGCAAACATTATCAAATGTTTTAAAATAAAATGTTATTGTATCTAATAAATAAATGTTTTTAGCATTATTTTTTTCGGTAATTTCCTAACGAACAGATGACAGGTATTCTAGCCGCTAAACCATTCCTAACAAACAATGAAAAAACACCGGACTAAAAAAATCGTCATCCAGCTAGCTGTAATAAATAATTCTATTTTCTACGCCTATTATTTCAGTGTTTTGGAATCAGATTTTTCGGTGTTTATGATTATGGCATCATGGCATCACTAGCCTACTACTAACTGTCAAAAAAAAAATACCAAAATGGAGGTATATCTATGGTCGTGTTGGTGTTAGGTTATTATTTATTATCTTTCGTGTTAATTTGTCTCTAAACTTGTGTGTAACGTTATGATCTGTGAGAAGTTTAATTTGTATATCAGTGGTTTCTTAGCGTTTTTATGCGAATAATATTACAATTTCATATACAACAAGTTATCAAAGCTATATCAATCTCTATTGCCAGATAACCTACAAAAAATCCCGCTTAGAAGATGGGCACTCTAAATCAATATCTACAATTTATTGAAAGAACCTTCCGAACTTGTCAGGGCAGTATATTTTCAAGATTATTGTCTCTTCGTGACGACCATGTTATTAACAAGAATTTGCTCATTAACGACATTGAAAGAGTGGTTGAAGACAACATTTCAAGTCCCCTTGATGAAATTTTAATTGCTCATCTAAAATGTGCAAAGGTAAGCGAATATTTTATACGAAGTCGCGTTGGCCTAGAGCTGGAAGTGGTACTGTAATATTCTTCCAGCCTGAGCAGCCAGATTATTTGCAATATATTAAATGGTAATCTTTCGGGATCGCTGGCAACGCGATATATTTTTTTTAAATCTTATGAATGGCCTTAATTACTATAAAAGAAAACTATTTGTTTTCGCGGCGATGAAAAATGCTGCATTCAAAATTACAATCATGTAAAATGAAAATTTGCTTTCGTCGTATGAGATGATAATTTCTTTCCATATTCTATGACATTTTGTTATGCTGGTATTCCAGATACCATATGAAGGGCTACATCAGAGCCGGCTTCACGCCGATAAGATGAATAATGATGCGTAATTTAAGAGAATCGTAATTCAAGAGTTTTAGCTGCTTCATAAAACAGTTTTTCTGCTTTATCGTCGAGAACTTTTTTTTACAGTCTCTACACGAGCGAGACTACATGGAGGCGTACAAGCATCAGAGTGCCTGCATAACCGCTGTTACCAAGCTACTTCAATCACAAAAGGAAGAAAACTGGACACTCCCTCTGATGTATACCGTTTGCCTGGATCTACGATTGGTGGCTCAGCAAGCAGAAAATCATTTAGGTTTGTCTTATATTACCACAAAAATCCTAGTATATTTCACTGACAAGTGAGTAGTAATAGGTAAATTCCTAGGAATTTATTTTTGGAGAATATTCTCAAAATGTGGAATAATAAGAGAATTTTCTTCTAAATAGTGAAATCCCCATGAGGTCTCCTACAGCAAAATTTCATGTTATTTACAACTACATCATATTGATAAAAGCATGCTGAGTATAGAACTTTTAGAATTTTTTAAAAATACCGAGTAGTACCGAAGATATAAGCCATCAAAACGTTGATATTTGCAGCCAGCCGACAAGCGTGTGATGTCAAGGTACATACAATGACTGCCCCAGCAGTAAGCACTGCCTCTCGAATTATGAATTATAATTATGATTGCATACATTTTACCCAAGTTCACTTTGAAAGCTCATAACTTTCATTAAAAAAGACAACCTCATTTAGAATAACTTTCTTAACCTTTCCTTATCTGTGGTGTGTATTTACTACACATTGCTTCCAATGACTTTAATAACTCTATAAATATAATAAATTCTGGGTTTAGATTTTAGGTATTCCTCCGTCATACATTATGCACTGAAAATAAAATTTTACATAGTTTTCAAATTCAATTAAAAATCAGAGATTTTTGTTAAAAATCGGAAACACACCAATACCATACCAACCGTGTGACACTGCTACGCGAAGAGTGTGTGAGGAAATGACACGCTATTGATGTCCCGCTTTAGTTCGCTATGCGGGAACATGAGAAATACACACATCCGCAGTTGTATTTTGATTTAAACCATCGATACCTATGACCGCATAGCTGTGTGTGTGCTAGCCGCCAGCCAGTCGGTCGTTAGATGTGGACCCCTCGCACGTTTTTTTAGCATCTGCCGAAGGTTTTGTCATGTTTTCAGCAATTAATTATTATCACTTTTGATATAAAATATAATAATAACGTAAAACATAATAACTTAAGCGATTAGCTATGAATATTCATATTTTTCCGGTGTTAAATTGCTTATTTTGAGATGTGTATTGACTACACAGCACCGAACGCGTGGATTTTTTTATCCCAGTAAGGGAAAGGTTAATAAAAAATAAATAAATTCCCTGCTTTCTAGAATTCATATTAGATCGGAGAAATTCACGTCATGCACATCACTACTGACGAGTGATGAGAATAACAGAGTTATCCATTTGTTATCGATTATATATCTATTTATCACGAACGTCTTTTATGTATCTAAAACGGTAAACCTTCCTAGTTGGACAGTCAAAAGCATAAAATGTAATGAATATTATAAAAAATAAAAAAAAATCATGCCAGATATAAAGAGTAGGATATTTGTGTGTTAGTGTCGAAGGAGGATGTAAATTATTCGACATTTTCTTGAAAGAATTTCCTCGAAAAGTGATACATGCACAATTTAAAATCTAGAGCTGTGTCAAGCGATCGTTTTACACAACCGGTTTGCGTCGTAAGCGGGTTTTACGAGCACGCCGCCGGCCGCCATACCAGGTCATTCACGACCTGAAACCCGTCACCCTGCTTTCACTTTTGAAGTAGGTAGGTAGTAGGTATAGTAACTGCTGTGACTGTTAGACCTATTTTATATGTACAATGTTTAAATATTCACTATGGTAAAAAAAAATTAAAAATCTTGCCATATACATATATGAAATTGTGTAGACCAGGCGTCTCAAGTCTCATTCTCGCAATGCAGAAATAGAGATGGTTAATCTGAAACTGAAATAAATTGCGTTTTCAGTTGCCGGAGTTACATGTACATGGATTATTATGATTACTATAATTCTTTTGGATACTGGGATAGTAAAAGTTATAATAGCTCAAAATAAATAAAATTTAAAATGTTTGCATGATTTTTGTTTTATTTTATTGTTTTAATCATTTTTACTTTTAGGTTCCATGATATATTATGAAGATTACATTTATATTTTGTTCGCAGCGTTTGCACATTAGTGAGAACATCTTAATCATATTAAAAAAAAACAGTGTACATACATAACACAGAGAAGATACAAAAGAAATTAATAAATCAAAGATTATAAAAGAAAGAAAGTAGCAGAAGATAATAGAAGGAAAAAAAGAAGACATGTATATATCGTCGCATTAATTCGTAGAATGCGTACCTCCCAAATGTAAAATTTTACAGGAGGCACAAAAAACCTCGTAGTGAAAAAAAATGAAAGACGGCTTATTCTTTTTATTTATGTTTCGAACATATAATATATTTGGAAATTTATTTTCAATCATTAAACTTTTGTAACTTAAGGCTTTCTATTTCAAATCGGAGTTAGGAAGTTTACGTAAAAACCGAGAATGGAGATACGCATTTTACAAAAGATATATACTTTTCTGCGAACAGTTTTATGAACAACCTAGCGGAAAATTTGGGAGATAGGAATTTTACATTTACAAAATAAAACACAACAATGTATGTGTATGTCGAGGCAGTCTATTTAGATGCATTTTAATGATGCGGAAGGTTATCGTTAAAGGAGTGGTAATCCTTTTCTAATGTCTGTTTTAAGTCTTGTAAATGCTGGTATTTTTCCTTCCTTAAGGGATTAAATCTGACTCAAGTGAAATCTTCAAACTCTGGAAATCATTACAGATTCGGCGACGGTTTTGTGCTGGGTGAGATCTACACTGACCGGGAGTAGTCGTGTCAGAGATGATCGTTAAGTGACGCTTGGAGTTGATGAAGGAGATTGTAGAAGAATTTGATCTGACATTGTCGATCACCCTTGTTGTCCTGTAGAAATAAAACTGATGTACTTACTAGGGTTTGCAAGACCCGGGCAAAGAGTAGCCATGACAGGAAACGTTGTGAAAGAGACTCCTCAGAGTGTGAAGATAGGTGGGAGAGACTTGAAAGTGGAACTGGTGAGCAAACATGTGCTTTAAGCGTAGAAACTCTTCATGCTCAGCATCACTTTGGAGTAAAGTGAACGCTTCATCTTGCCCGGCTGGTCGATCCCGAGGCGAGAAGAAAGGACGTCGATAGATGCGTGCGTTCCTG
Source organism: Hesperophylax consimilis (assembly GCF_061612785.1). Taxonomy (NCBI): domain Eukaryota; kingdom Metazoa; phylum Arthropoda; class Insecta; order Trichoptera; family Limnephilidae; genus Hesperophylax; species Hesperophylax consimilis. The sequence continues at coordinate 17,715,241 of NC_142841.1, read as the reverse complement.
CGTACAATGCAGGACAATTGACCCTCCACCATCATCCCATGAAGCGGGTAATCTTAATGTTGTGACAACCTGGAGTCGCTTGGCAGTTGATGTTACTCATTTCGGTAGGAAATGTTTACTCACATTTATCGATTGCGGTCCAAGTAGATTTGCCGTGTGGCGGGAAATCGAGTCAGATAATGCAGCTTCGATTATCAGACATTTGGAAGAAGTGTTTCGGGAAAGAGGCCCGCCCAAAGTAGTTCTCATGGACAATGGTACTGCATTTTGTTCCTACAGTGTTACAGATAAGTGTAAGAGATGGAATGTTCGTCAAATATTTTGCGCGGCATACCGACCAGCTGGAAACGGTATAGTTGAACGACATCATCAAACAATAAAGAGAACTGCAGCCAGAAGTGGAAGCGATCCCCTGCAGGCAGTGTTTCGGTACAATCTTTGGCTGCAAAAAGTCAGGATGATCGAGGTATTGCGCTGTCTAGTATAGTTCACACTTCACACTCGTGGAGACACCCTTCTGCGCAAGTGAATATAGAAGAGGAAGTATTGACTGAGCTCTAAGTGGGCGATCTTCTTGCGGTTAAACCAGTAGATGGGAGATGCACATCGTGCATGGAAGGGTGACAGGACTTACTTCAGTCAACAACATCGAAGTAGATGGCATACCAAGACATGTGCTTGACCCGCGGAAGATGCCTGACAGAGAACGGACTGTGTCTGAGGAGAGACGAGATGGAATTGCCGCACGTTCCACCGTAAATATTTTGGGTTTGTTTGAAGAGGACAGTGAAGAACCGGATCCGGATATGCATCAGGAAGAGATCCACTTGCAAAGAAATGGTGACCTTGAAGAAGAGATAATCACAGAACAAGGACCTATTAGGTATTTACGAAACCGCAGAGGCACATAAAACAAGAGAGCTACGGCAGAGTGTCACACGGTGCAGAAGACGTCAGTTTAGACTACAGATACAAAACACTATTCGTGACTTCACAATTAAAATTAAGGTTATAAAATGTTCAAAATTGATTAATCAACTTATCTCAGTTAATTTCACGGTAAAACTATTACACCGTAAATAAATTTCCTCAGTCAAAAACACAACAAGCGTGCACGGCTCACCGGCCAATACTGAATTAAGGAGTTACGAAGTATTCGCGAGTAAAAATGGCACCATAATTTTACGCAGTTTCCTAATTTGTGTTTATCTAAAAGGTTAATTTTTTTTTAAATTTTCGAGTTTTACTAGTCGATGCGGGTCTAATTTTAACACCAGATGGCATTAAAAACGTATTTTCGAAAAATTTGGAGTTACGCAGTCTACGAATTAATGCGACGATATGTAGTATGTAGCTATAAATATAAAAGAATACAATGGAACGGTTAATGGGAAACAACAACATTATTATTAACATTTTTCCCCAAGTAAATAAATAGATTTATTTTAAGAGAATAATTACACTAATGACTAAATAATTGGAATTCGGATGTTGCGACACCTGCCCTAGACCCCTAGCGACTTATTTTAAATTACACAATATCTGGAAAATCATAGTGTAGACAGCAGACACAAAAAAATAAAACGCAATTAAACTACTCCCAGGACACATCAATGTAATATTATATGTTTTATTTCCCAAGTAAATAAATCGTTTAGCAAACCATTGTAAATTTATCTGCATGCTCAAGTAATTACCAAATAATTAGAAATGAATTATTGCGAAATATAACATAGTAACTAACATGGGAAATTCCAAATAGATAAATATATCAATATGCACCAACCTTTAACAACTCATTGCAAAATCAACAAAAAAATACAATAGCTTCATGAAAAGAACGTCAACGACAGAAAGCTACAAACATTTCGACTGTTCAAAAATAAAATCTTGGGTTATTAATTCATTTTATTGTTAAATTATTTCAACTGTAATAATAATATAAACATTTCCTTATACACGTAAGTGCATAGATTTTTTGTATAATAATATATTAAAGTAAGAATGATCTTATTTTAATTATAAATTATGGTTTAAAAACAATACTTGTGCGGTTTTTTTCAAAATTCATACTCATGCATTGTATATTCTATCTTCTATAGTAGCTCGCCACGCCAGACCCAGCAGCTGGTTACCAGGTCGCAAGAGTAGGTCATGACAAACGGGTGTTGACAATCTATGGGCGTTCGCCTCGCCACACCCGCGCAGGCATCCGGGTCGCGGGAATAGGTTGCAAGAGTAGGTCTCGAGACCCGGTTGCTAACAATCTATGTGCGCTCGCCTCGCCACTCCGGTGTCCGGCACCCGGGACGCGAGAGTGGGTCACGAGACCCGGGTACTGATGAAAAAAATAACCTATTCGCTCTTTCGAAGCTCGTGAGCGGGTCATTCATGATGGACCCAGGACTATTTTGAATGGCAAAGTAGTAAAAGCCAGGAAAATTAAGTCATTAGTTTGCTATTGAACAAACTGCAAATGGGAACTCAAGAAAAATTACAAGTGCAACTTAGTCCTTACAAACACTTGTAAGATTTGTTGGCCAAAAAATGTTAATTCGAGGTTGCAGAACTGAACCATCCTGATTTTATTTATTTCACAAGTTTGTACCTAACTGATCTCTTTCTAAGATAGATAGATTCCTTCAAGTAGACTTCAATTAAATGGCTTCATTATACCCAGGACAAAGCAACTGTTTACTTCAAGTCTTCTCTTGATGGTTTGGCAAAAAGCTCTCAGTTTATTGCCAAGGAATCATGATATATCTGAAGAGTTATGGTAAACTCGGTGGCAGATATCGGAGGTAAAAAACAAGCACCTCATTATGGATTCAAATATTAAACTCTCAGTGCTCTCATCTTTGGAAGACGTGGACCTCACTAAACCGTGCAGTCACAGCTGTTGTGCATAAATGGGACCTAAATGATTCTGAATTATGTGAATGTGGACTTATTCAAACAGAACACATTGAAGTAGAATGTCCTCTTCATCAGTTCCCCAGAGGCACGTCTGTACTGAACCAAGTGACTTCCAATGCTGTCAACTTGCTGAATAATCTCAGCATCTCACTTTGACCTCCACCAACCATACGAAAAAGAAAAAGATGATATAGTTTAGATGTATAATAGTTCTTTACTTTCGTTTTCAAGCATTTGATAAGTCCGATATGTCACGTCTTCTACAAAACATTGAAGACGTCTGCTGACAGTGTTGACACTCACAGTTTGTTTCTAGATGCACCAGAATTTATTGAAAGCTAAATCTACATGCAAAATCCTAAACTATGGATCTACAATGTTATAGAAAATAAAATCATTATCATAGACTTTTAGTATAGATCATTAGACTGGTTTGTTATGTATATATCCTAACATGTTATAAACAGTATATGTTTTTTTTCTATATGTAATAGTATAAGTCATTCAACACAATGTTCTTAAAAGTACAAGTCACCTATTTTATCTTATTTGTATAACAGCATATCATCTGTCTAATAAAGTAATTTGTTCAAAAAAAATTTTCGTTCTATTTTATTTAAATCACCCAATAAAAGTAATCAAAGTTTATAAATTTGAAATTGCTCTCCTGAAAAGTTTCTGTTTTGGACTTGTACTCTTTATACTTAGCGTGATAGATATATTTTAATTTAAATGAATTGATTCTTAAAAAACATTTAATCAATTTAAAAAGGGAAAAACTTAATTATTTCTACATTTTCTTGCAGGGTCATCCCAAGCACCAGGAAGTATTCTAGAAAAAGCTGCCGAGTGTCTCATGGGCTGCTTTAGGGTGTGTGCGGCTGACAACCGCTCCTCCGATGTCGACACTAAGCGACTCGGCATGCTGACCCTCGTCAACCAGCTCTTCAAGGTCTACTTCCGTATCAACAAATTACATTTGTGTAAGCCACTTATCAGGGCTATCGAATCTTCAGCCTTTAAAGAACAATTCTCATTATCACAGCAAATCACCTACAGATATTTTGTAGGCAGAAAAGCCATGTTTGACTCGGATTATAAATCCGCTGATAATTACTTAACATACGCATTTGAAAATTGCCACCGAAGAAGTTTAAAAAATAAGCGCTTGATTCTCATTTACTTAGTGCCTGTGAAGATGCTTTTAGGTTTCATGCCTTCTAAAAAAGTTTTACACAAATACGACTTGATACAGTTTTGGGAATTGGTGGAAGCCGTTAAGCAAGGCAATCTCAAACAAATTGACGCCGTTATGGATAAACACGAATCCTTCTTCATCAAAGCTGGTATTTATCTTATTGTTGAAAAGATAAAGATTTTGGCATACAGGAATCTGTTCCGGAAGGTTTACATCTTGGAGAATACTCACCAGGTTCCCATCAGCTCCTTGCAGGCCGCACTTGAGTTCACCGGGCAGGAGGATGTTGGGTTAGATGAAACACAGTGTATATTGGCCAATCTCATTTATGATGGTAAAATAAAGGGGTACATATCGTATCAACATAGAAAACTTGTTGTAAGTAAGCAGAATCCTTTCCCGACATTAAGTAGTTTGACATAGGTTTTAAATATTTGCATACTTGTGTCTTCTCCTTCTACCCATGAACCTTCTTAATTCCATTATGAGAATATTTTATATTCTGAATAATAAACATTTTTATAAGAAATATGTGTATATAATTAATACAAATACATTATTCCATAACATAAATATAATATTTTTTTTTTTTGATATTTCAACACTACATAGATATTCTTTAACTGTCTTATTACATATTTATATTCATCAAATCTTTTTATTTACACATCTTCAGACTTTCATAAATTCAGACATTTTTAGTGAAAAGTGAAGCATCGAAAGGGAGAATTTAAATATTAATTAATTAACTTTTATACGACACGGATATGGATATGTTTATAATAATATTACTCTGACGATAAGGGATGTGCGCATAAATAATATAACTTCTTTTAAAAGCATGGGTTTCTTTTGTAGTGCATTTATCACAAAACATAACATTTCATGTTCAAAAAATTTATCTACAAACCTTGTACTTAACCTAAACAAAAAATACTGTATAATGTATTATATTTCTTTCAAAATATCATCTTATCTTTACATTCTCTTTCACAGAGAAGATTAATATTTGAAAATAGAATAATAATAAAATAGTTGAAAGTATAAAATAAATAAATATTATATTAATATGTTATGCATTACAATAGTTATCTTTTCTCCTCGGCAATATCTTTATCTCAGTTCCACCTCAAAACACTTTGCTATAAATCGTGGGTAAAAACATAATAATGTTTTATTGGCACTACCGCCACTGACCAATACCACCAGTACAACTGCATAGCTAAACCCAGCCAGCTAAAGAGTAGTTTGGTGGTTTGTTTATAATAAGAATATGTATTAGACAGACTGGCAATGCTATTAGTTATAAAGTTATAAGGAAAATCAGCTTAGTGACTTATTGTTGGGGGAAGCCTAAAAAAAGCCGCCTGCAGAGCTTAGGGGAAAAAAATTGGATTGACTTGTTTTAAGCTGCCAGTTAATGTTAGTCTGTGTTAGTTAAAATGTAACCTCCAATATAAGGTTTTCAATGCCTCCTTACAACACCTCAAAAATAGTAAGTTTTGTTTTTATTGGTTACATATTTTATTTTAAACCTTTACAATGGTGGCTTTTTCAACGCAATCTATCCCATCATGCAGCGCATTTTGACACAATGTATAAATATGTTTTAGGGAAACCTCACGAAACATGTGATAGCCGCCGATAGATCGCATATGCGACAGCCGCCTAAGTCAGTAAGGATTGTATTTTATACTGTTTTCCGTTACAATGTTTTAGTTTTAGCAATTTTTTTCGGTTTTCATTTAATATATTTCATTCCTCTCCGTTGTACAAAATTATTACTTCTCTCATACAAAATCTACTCATCACTTAAACTCACTCCAGATGTATCAGTATCTAATGTACGGAATTGCTATTGGGACCAACCAAAGTACAGAAAGAGACTATATATTAGTTATGTAAACACCTCAAAACTAGCTGATTTGTATTCATTGATCAAAACACTACAAGACTGTAACTGTGTAAATGTATAAATTCTCAACCTTGGTTAACAAACCTAGAGAATTTCCGCAAAATAAAATCACACAGTTTTACATATATATTAGGATATATAATTTACTTTTTTTATGTAATGATAAATAAATCTAAGCTACTTGACTAGAAAGCTTGAAAGTTGGTGATTTGAATTAAACAGACATCTTGAAGCCCTTGAGGGGCATCATGGGAAGAATCTTGGACTGGTTCTCTCCAACGGTGTGCTCCCTAGTCTTCGCCCAAGCAGCTTGGTTGAACTTCAAAAACAAAAACATTCAAATATTAATAAAGACAGATTATAAAGTTTTTTTAGCATTTTACTATGAAAGGTAGAAGTTTATTTTTATTACTAAAGCCATGACAAATTCATTTATGTAAGGCCTCTCCAAAATTGCACACTATTCATGTTATCTTCTTCAAAGTACTTGAGTGATAGATACCCAAATTTGGGTAGCACCGCTGATGCCCTTGAGCGACAACTAATGTCAGGGAGATGATTCTTATGAATAAAAATATATTTTTTTATAAAACCTAAAAATATTTGATAAGTGATGAAATGTAGGTGGATTCATCGGCTTAAAACCCCAGTAAGCAGATTGTGTTTCCATACAAATATTCGGAGGTAATTTTTTTTTAAATACACTTTCGCTCAAGTGAATAAAACTAAACAAAGTAAGTACAAACCTACATATTATTCAACTATACTCCTAAACACATCATGTAAACCTACAAATAGCTGTAATTTTCTGTTTTTGTTTCTTGTGTTTGTATGACTTGTTGCATAGCTTTTATCAAATGTAATTTTATTCTTATTTTTTATGTTTCAAAGTACATATTTGTCAAATTAAAATTATACTACCAACCATGTAAAAGCCCTCTGGGCGTTAAATAAATAAATAAAAAAAACTCACGCAGCATTTACTCAGATTTTTTTAAATTCTAGATTTGACTATGATTCAATTTGAATAAATTTAAAACATTTTGTGTCCATTTTCAACGCGGTCCTAATTAAAATTGAAAATCTTCTAAAAGTTAAAACAATTTTTTTGTACAGAGTAATAATTTCCCATATTTCGATTCCATTGTTGTAACCATTGCATTGCAATTTTTACAGGCTGCGATAAAGCCTCATCTAAAATAAAGGCGGCCTTAGTTTAATAATTTACTATCTTCTTACGAGGTTTGAATGTTTGCCTTGTCCAGATTCTCCCATTCCTCCCATCATTTCAGCTGTAGCCATGCCATGTTCCATTGGGCCATGATCCAGCAGTTGTTGTAGGGCCCTAAAACATGAAAAAATTAGTTTTTTTTTTTATGTGACACCTTACAAGAGCACCCTCTGTCTGTACAGTGTAAAGACAGATGAACAAGGTCGCCATCCGGTAGGGGCTGTAGGAAGGGATTGCCGTACAAATAAATCATCTTTTTTCATTGAAGATTTGTCCAAGGAAAAGTAAAAGGCACAAAATGTTTTATTTTTTCGAAACATTTACACAAAAAATTGAAACATTAGGGTGTGACCACAATGTTTTTGCTTTCCGTGTTACAGTTGTTTTATGTAAATGTTTTTAAAAAATCAAAACATTTGCACGCAGGAGACCTGCCTTAAGGTATAAGGAACTCATCAAAACCTGCCTGACGTAAAAGTGGAAGATTTATATTATTTTACATGGCAATCAGAAATGTCTTACTTATTGCCCGGGGGCAGGGTAACACCACCTCCAAGTCCAATTCGTGCGGCAGAAACCAATTCAGGATGTTCCGTGAGTGTATCAGTCAGCGACTCAATCAATACATCTGAAATTTAAAACCATAATAAGTACAAATATGATCATTACATAATAATTATTTTCGTAATCACTACAACAGAGTTTTTGTTTCAGCTTTGTGATGCTTACCAGAAAAGTGTTTAGGAATAAATAAATAATAAATAAATAATCACACCTGAATGAGCGATAATAATGTTACATATTAATTATTGCTGCCCTTGTAAAATTGTATAACATATGTAAATGTAGGTAGATACCCACATTGATGTAGTGTATTTGTGTAAATGACACACTAAGCCAAAAAAATTGGTTTCACTTTTGGACCTCCAACGCTCTAATGGCGAACGGCTGGAAACTACCGAATCCGGTCTCCGCGCCTCACTCTCGCATGATAGTATAGAACACGTTTTGACCAGATATTGACAAGCAATGGCGCCTCTAATTGTATGGCTCTATGGATACCTCCCTACATTATTATTCAGTTATGGTGTGATTGTGTAATATATTGTTTTTTTGTGGAACTAAATCCGACACACCTGGTTTTATTGATTATAAGTGTGCTAAACATAAAATCTCATAAAATGCCTCCAAATATAATTTTATTATACGTCTGCTAAACACACACAACCTTAAAACTACCTACAAAACAGAAGGTTAGTTAACACAATAATGACATTGAATTCCTAAAATAGTTGTGGATTCAATTAGCACCACAAGTAGTAGAAGAACTAACCTAGAACCTTCTTTTCCATCGCCCTTGAGATGCGTCCTTGTTCGGCTTCTGCTTCCAGGAAGGTAGTAAACTTTTGCAGAGCCATTTGTGCTTCCGAAGATCCTCGTGCCAGAGACTGAGTGAACATAACCTGAAATCAAAATGATTAACGTTCACAATAAGTTTAATCTTTTAACTGCAACTGACACACACCTATGTGATTTGAAAAGTCAAGACCTGTGTGAAAACTAGAAGTGCGTTCCATACAAATTTGATTGGAAACAAATGTTCCACGTAGTCCAATAACCCAGAGCTCTGTCTCGCTTACATTCGCCTGACATCATAGATCTCCATCCCATTTGAATTTCAGTTCATACAGTTTTGTATTTAAAACTAGCTGTATCCCGCCACTGATTGCTGTGGATCAGTCTGTCTGTGCAGATAGAGAAACAATAGGGTGTGTTGTTTTTACCTATCACAGCTGACATCTATATAATATACGTATAAAAAAAACACGCGCATATTCAAATGCAACGTTGTGTTCAAATTCAAAAAAACACGCGCATATTCAAATGCAACGTTGTGTTCAAATTCAAAAAACACGCGCATATTCAAATGCAACGTTGTGTTCAAATTCAAAAAACACGCGCATATTCAAATGAAACGTTGTGTTCAAATTCAAAAAACACGCGCATATTCAAATGCAACGTTGTGTTCAAATTCAAAAAACACGCGCATATTCAAATTCAAAAAACACGCGCATATTCAAATTCAAAAAACACGCGCATATTCAAATGCAACGTTGTGTTCAAATTCAAAAAACACGCGCATATTCAAATGCAACGTTGTGTTCAAATTCAAAAAACACGCGCATATTCAAATGCAACGTTGTGTTCAAATTCAAAAAACACGCACATATTCAAATGCAACGTTGTGTTCAAATTCAAAAAACACGCGCATATTCAAATGCAACGTTGTGTTCAAATTCAAAAAACACGCGCATATTCAAATGAAACGTTGTGTTCAAATTCAAAAAACACGCGCATATTCAAATGCAACGTTGTGTTCAAATTCAAAAAACACGCGCATATTCAAATTCAAAAAACACGCGCATATTCAAATGCAACGTTGTGTTCAAATTCAAAAAACACGCGCATATTCAAATGCAACGTTGTGTTCAAATTCAAAAAACACGCGCATATTCAAATGAAACGTTGTGTTCAAATTCAAAAAACACGCGCATATTCAAATGCAACGTTGTGTTCAAATTCAAAAAACACGCGCATATTCAAATGCAACGTTGTGTTCAAATTCAAAAAACACGCGCATATTCAAATGCAACGTTGTGTTCAAATTCAAAAAACACGCGCATATTCAAATGCAACGTTGTGTTCAAATTCAAAAAACACGCACATATTCAAATGCAACGTTGTGTTCAAATTCAAAAAACACGCGCATATTCAAATGCAACGTTGTGTTCAAATTCAAAAAACACGCGCATATTCAAATGCAACGTTGTGTTCAAATTCAAAAAACACGCACATATTCAAATGCAACGTTGTGTTCAAATTCAAAAAACACGCGCATATTCAAATGCAACGTTGTGTTCAAATTCAAAAAACACGCGCATATTCAAATGAAACGTTGTGTTCAAATTCAAAAAACACGCGCATATTCAAATGCAACGTTGTGTTCAAATTCAAAAAACACGCGCATATTCAAATTCAAAAAACACGCGCATATTCAAATGCAACGTTGTGTTCAAATTCAAAAAACACGCGCATATTCAAATGCAACGTTGTGTTCAAATTCAAAAAACACGCACATATTCAAATGCAACGTTGTGTTCAAATTCAAAAAACACGCGCATATTCAAATGCAACGTTGTGTTCAAATTCAAAAAACACGCGCATATTCAAATGTAACGTTGTGTTCAAATTCAAAAAACACGCGCATATTCAAATGCAACGTTGTGTTCAAATTCAAAAAACACGCACATATTCAAATGCAACGTTGTGTTCAAATTCAAAAAACACGCGCATATTCAAATGCAACGTTGTGTTCAAATTCAAAAAACACGCGCATATTCAAATGCAACGTTGTGTTCAAATTCAAAAAACACGCACATATTCAAATGCAACGTTGTGTTCAAATTCAAAAAACACGCGCATATTCAAATGCAACGTTGTGTTCAAATTCAAAAAACACGCGCATATTCAAATGAAACGTTGTGTTCAAATTCAAAAAACACGCGCATATACAAATGCAACGTTGTGTTCAAATTCAAAAAACACGCGCATATTCAAATTCAAAAAACACGCGCATATTCAAATGCAACGTTGTGTTCAAATTCAAAAAACACGCGCATATTCAAATGCAACGTTGTGTTCAAATTCAAAAAACACGCACATATTCAAATGCAACGTTGTGTTCAAATTCAAAAAACACGCGCATATTCAAATGCAACGTTGTGTTCAAATTCAAAAAACACGCGCATATTCAAATGTAACGTTGTGTTCAAATTAAAAAAACACGCGCATATTCAAATGCAACGTTGTGTTCAAATTCAAAAAACACGCACATATTCAAATGCAACGTTGTGTTCAAATTCAAAAAACACGCGCATATTCAAATGCAACGTTGTGTTCAAATTCAAAAAACACGCGCATATTCAAATGTAACGTTGTGTTCAAATTCAAAAAACACGCACATATTCAAATGCAACGTTGTGTTCAAATTCAAAAAACACGCGCATATTCAAATGCAACGTTGTGTTCAAATTAAAAAAACACGCGCATATTCAAATGTAACGTTGTGTTCAAATTCAAAAAACACGCGCATATTCAAATGCAACGTTGTGTTCAAATTCAAAAAACACGCACATATTCAAATGCAACGTTGTGTTCAAATTCAAAAAACACGCGCATATTCAAATGCAACGTTGTGTTCAAATTCAAAAAACACGCGCATATTCAAATGCAACGTTGTGTTCAAATTCAAAAAACACGCACATATTCAAATGCAACGTTGTGTTCAAATTCAAAAAACACGCGCATATTCAAATGCAACGTTGTGTTCAAATTCAAAAAACACGCGCATATTCAAATGAAACGTTGTGTTCAAATTCAAAAAACACGCGCATATACAAATGCAACGTTGTGTTCAAATTCAAAAAACACGCGCATATTCAAATTCAAAAAACACGCGCATATTCAAATGCAACGTTGTGTTCAAATTCAAAAAACACGCGCATATTCAAATGCAACGTTGTGTTCAAATTCAAAAAACACGCACATATTCAAATGCAACGTTGTGTTCAAATTCAAAAAACACGCGCATATTCAAATGCAACGTTGTGTTCAAATTCAAAAAACACGCGCATATTCAAATGTAACGTTGTGTTCAAATTAAAAAAACACGCGCATATTCAAATGCAACGTTGTGTTCAAATTCAAAAAACACGCACATATTCAAATGCAACGTTGTGTTCAAATTCAAAAAACACGCGCATATTCAAATGCAACGTTGTGTTCAAATTCAAAAAACACGCGCATATTCAAATGTAACGTTGTGTTCAAATTCAAAAAACACGCGCATATTCAAATGTAACGTTGTGTTCAAATTCAAAAAACACGCGCATATTCAAATGTAACGTTGTGTTCAAATTCAAAAAACACGCGCATATTCAAATGTAACGTTGTGTTCAAATTCAAAAAACACGCGCATATTCAAATGTAACGTTGTGTTCAAATTCAAAAAACACGCGCATATTCAAATGTAACGTTGTGTTCAAATTCAAAGCAATCGGTGAAGAACTTTCAGATTAATTTAAGATTTTGAACAAATGTACATTTATATTTATATAGATAGATTTATGCCTTGATTGCGCAGATACTTGGATCACGAAACACGCTTACAAGGCATATCCAGAGATGTGCAAAATGGGTACCCAAAACCATTTGAAATGCAAAATGGAAATGGGTCAAAACTTTTCCATTTGAAAATGCAAAATGCAAAATGGTTTTTAGAAAAGCATTTCAAAAGCAAAATGCAAAATACCTATTTTCAAAATGCATTGTAAATGCAAAATGGTTTCTCAGGTCAAACAATTAAAATAATTATAGAATTTTTAAACAATTTTGTCATTTAATAATGGATATCAAATCCAAAAACACCACGACTACACATTACGAAACCACAAAAAATTTGCGCGGGACTAATTTTGCCAACGTAAAACATAGAAAGTGCTATTTAACATATAATATTACAGCGTCATGGCCCCATGTTCAGTAGGTATTTTTTGTAATGGTATCACTCAATTGCCAGGGCTCCTACCAGGGAGCAACTTGACAAATGTAAATTATCTCTCTGGTTTATTTATGTATCTCTCATAGCGAGGTTGAGGACCGACTGATATTTGGGGCTAATAAAAAAAAGATGAGTGGAGATGGTAGGAAGAATGTTGCAAAAAAGCATTTAAAATGGAAAATGCATTGAGAAAAGCATTTAAAATGCAAAATGCTAAATGGTTTTTAGAAAAGCATTTAAAATGGAAAATACCCATTTTGCATTTCCATTTGAAATGGATTTATTTGAAATAAAGCACATCTCTGGGCATATCATATATATCTGTGGGGACTCAGCACAGGTGAAGCACTCAGTGAGGCCCACATTATCAAATAATGTATTAAAATATAGGTATTGTACCAAATTAATAAAAAGAAAAAAAAATTTATCACATGTGATCGACCGGCACTTAAGAATGATTTTTTTCTTCGCAGCCTGTATAAGTCAGTAATATCTTCATTTAGGAATTTGACAAACATAATGATAAATATCAAAATCAATTGGGGTGGATTTTTGACCTGATTTGTTGAGAAGTGTTTGGGTTATTAATATTAGAAATATTATAACGGTGTTATTTCATTTATAGATGTCGCTAAACATGCTAATTTTAGAGCTTGTGAATGATTTTGTATTGCTACTGTAGGTTTCCATGTAAAAGGCTCTGTAAACAGCAGTGATCCAAGCCTATTTCAAAGAGAATTTCCAGTCACGGTCATAAGGACTTTGACCAAGTAGATTAGTATTAAAGGAGTACCTTTGCAAGCTGGTAAATAACTTCTTCAAGAGAGTTCTCAGTATACAAGTAGTCTGCAACCTTCATTTTCTCCATCAACTCTTCGTAATCTTCTTCTGAAATAGCTGACGCAGGCTCGCGCTCGTATTGTTCAGGAGCTAAGAATAAGAATGCAAACGGATATCATTAATATAATTTAAATATGTGTACAAAAAATAATGTTAGTAGGTGTAGAATCTATGAAAAACTTATAAGGAGTGGCGGGACCACCAGTGAAACCCAGGTTCATTTTTGTTATGATGGTAAGTTTTGACAGCAAACACTTCAGTCTATAGCAGGTGCTGGATCGTGGATTACACAAAAAAAACTTTGAAGTGTAAAGGATTTAAAAGACAAAGTCTTTGCAAGTGCTTCAAAAGGTCCACAGACATGCAAGTTATACACTGACCAAAATGCCAGTATCTGTTCGATTTGCCATGCATCTATCTCCTGGAAAAAGTATGTGCTCACTTCATGTACCTTCTATACCCTTTAACGTCCCATCCCAGCAGTTTTTACAATGGTCTGCCTTAATGCTAATTATTTTTTGTTCATAGAAAATTAATACCTATACATGCCGAAATTCATGGCAAACAGTAGATAAACAAAAAAAAACTTCACGGTTTGGTACAACTTTCCTGTTTAGAGATGCTACCTCCACATTAAAATCATTTGTAGGAAAGGTACAAAAAGTGCAAAAAGTAAATCTGTTCAACTCACCATTATTTCCAGTGTACTTGTAGGTATTTTGGATGATATTATCCTGAATGCTCTTCTTGTAGATATCTTGCCGCAGGTCCGGAAGAGAAAATGGCATTTGGGGAATATTGAGGGTAGGTTGTAGGTTGTTGTTCCTTTCATAGTTAGTTGTGGACAAGATCTTCAGAATCTTGTCGTGGTTGAACTTCCCAATTGGAGATATAGAGGCTGCGGGTCTTTCGTTGTTCAACTCATACTGGTGGTAATTGTTTTGCTGGTTCTAAATTTAAATGTACAATAATATATTAATTTATCATCCACTATGCTTGCTAATTCAAACTGTGTTGTGCTTCCTCCTCCTTCACAGACGTTTCTTGAGTTTGAACTTGCAGTTCTATCATCAGGGCAAGTATGATGAGACAGATATATGATGGACATTGCAAGGTTCTCTGAAATGTTCACTAAAGGTTGTTAAACACGGCTTTTTACCCCATCATATCATACCACATTACCTGTAAGAATCTTTTTATGTCTGGTCAATGTGAAGAAGATGAAATGCGTGTAATGGGAAAAGCGCTTGCAGTTTGACATTGCACAGAGCAGCTTTTGTCAATAATAGAACCTCTGGATAATTTAATATAAATACAGCATATTATTTACTATTTTTTAATAAAGGATAAGTAGTTAAGTGATTGTGAAACGCACCATTACCTTCTCGAGCTGAAGCTGAATGTCCTGGAGTTGTGTTTCCTGCCGCAGCTGTTGTTCTGCAGCGTTCTTGAGCTTTTGCTGAGCATAATGAGTTTGGAGATAGTCAATATTATACTTGATCTCTTGGAGGAATGCAATGGCTTCTTCGCGACTCATCTACAATAAAGAATAAATTTTAACACTAAACTTCCTTAATTCCATGGATTAATTAGTACCATCAATACACCAACAAGAATAGTCAATGAATCAAGTTCATGTATTGATCACATAATGGTCAAAACTAATAAACAAAACAAAAGCATCGTTTACAAATCAACAATTACAGATCATTACACAACAATCTTCACTTTGCAATCCGACACCACACAAAATAGACGAGATCAGTCTCTTATATACAATAATATTAACTTTGAAAATTTAAAAACCTCAATTAAAAATAAATCTTGGCATGAGCTTTTCCAAATAAAAAACTCAGATGATGCATGGAGATATTTTGTTGACTTTTTGAAAAATGAATTAAGTAATAATACCACAACTTTGTCAAAAAAAATTCCAAACAAAATTAAACCCTTGAAATCATGGATAAGTCATTCAATCATCAACTGCATTCGCAGAAGAAATGCACTTCACAAAAAAGTGAAAGACAATCCTTACGACGTAATCTCATTAAACATCTATAAAAGATACAGAAATACGTGCGGGGAAGTCATTAGAAAGGCAAAAGAAATCTACTATGGAGACAAAATCAAAGGAAGCAATAACGATCCCAAAAAAATATGGCAAATTCTAAGAGAAGCCACAAATACTCAAAATGCCAAAGACAAACAGGACATACAAAAACTCTCCATTGATGGAAAAATTATTGACACATCAAAAAATCCTAAGGTCGTTGCGGATTACATCAATAATTTCTTTATTAATATTGGTTCAAATCTTGCTTCTCGTCTACCAAATTATGGGAATGTTCAACCTACTGAAACAGGACTTCAATACTCCAACAGAAGACTCAATTTCCAAACGGTGTCAGAAGAAGAGATTCTAAAAATTATCAATTCCCTAAAAATCACTTCTTCAGCCGGGGTTGATGGCATAACAACCAAGATCTTGAAAACGCTGTCTACGGAAATTGCATTGCCCCTAGAACATTTAATAAACCTTAGTATCACTCAGGGCCACTTCCCCTCAAATCTTAAACAAGGTATCGTTATTCCTATACTTAAAACAGGAAACAAGACTGATATAAATAATTACCGACCAATAACCCTACTAACAAGCCTATCAAAAGTATTTGAAAAAGTCATCAACTCACAGCTGGTAAGATTCCTCGTGAGCCATAAACTGATCTCAGAAAATCAATACGGGTTTCAAGAAAACAAGAGCACCTCGGACGCTATTGCCGCTGTCACAGATTTCATTGTAAAACACCTTGATAAAAGGAAAAAATGTATTTCAATCTTCTTAGATCTTTCCAAAGCCTTTGATACAATATCACACAATAAATTAATAAACAAACTTGAACAAATCGGTATTACGGGAAACGAACTTAACTTTTTTAAAAGTTACCTTAATGAGCGCAAGCAACAAGTTAAAATAAATAACATACTTAGCAACACTTGTTCATCTAACTACGGTATACCACAAGGTAGTATATTAGGTCCGTCTTTGTTCTTGTTGTATATTAACGACTTATGCAACATTAATATTCAGGGGAAAATCGTTAGTTTTGCCGATGACACCGTCTTACTGTTTGAAGCTGACACTTGGCTAGCTGTCTACAAAAAAGCTGAAACGGACATAAGCATGGTAAAAAAATGGTTGGATATAAACACGCTCACACTGAACACAGAGAAAACTAAATATGTCACACCTAGTATTAATATTACTGGTCAACCTCCTGATGATGCCTACATCAGAATACACTCGTGTTTGAATTCCGATGAATGCTGTCAGTGCCCCTACATTGAGCGCTCTACTCAGATGAAGTACCTCGGCCTCACCATTGATCCATATCTCAAATGGAACCTTCATACCCAAATAATTGCAAACAAAATTAGAAAAACCATGCACTTTTTTAGAATCATACGAAACTTTCTCGGCTTTCAAGACCTGAAAATGATTTATTTTGCAGTCTGCCAATCTATTATTGAGTATGGTATCATAGCATGGGGAGGCGGCACTTCATCTGCACTAGACCCAATCATAAAGGCTCAGAAAACAATTTTAAAAATAATTCTAAGGCTACCTATAATTACAGACTCGAATCTAATTTTTAATATTATAAATGTATTCGATGTTCGGCAGCTATATGCAAAAACCATTCTTACTCATCTATACTCAAATATAAATAATTACTACATAAAAAGTTCAAATACACGATGTACTCGAAGCAACAACAAAAACTTACTACAAATACCGAAAACACATACTACGTTTGGTCAACGAAATTTTAAATACTTTGCGACAAGACTCTACAACATTCTTCCAGACAGCATAAAACAATGTGATTCACAAAAAAATTTCAAAGATAATGTAAAAATTTGGATTAAAAATAAGAATAGGGCCTTTACCGGTGCATTCACCCAAATTTGCAGTTATTGAAGTCACCACATTACCACCACATTATTGAGCGAATACTTCTTAATACAAGTATAGGTATGTTCAATGGTATTAGGAACTAACACAAATAATTCTGCCTCAACACAGGCTAGCCTAGTGAGGCGGTATTTGAGAAACCACAACTGTGCTTTTATTTTCTATTTACCTTCAAAATATTATGTTTGTATTAATAGTTCTTCATTTTGTTTAAATTTATAACCTTAAATATAAAAGTTACAAATGAATGTACACCATAATATGTATATATAGTTGTAATGTGTAAACTTTCTTTTTTTTTTTAAACTTCCGATTTAGTTGTCCGGGTTATGTCTTCCCCAAAGGAAAAACTTAACCCTTCCACTCACTTTTCCACAAATGATCAGCTAGTCAATCAACACTATGTAAGTGCATTATATAAGTAAAATAAATACAAAACAATACAAGAACAACAACACGTCAAATCACCAGATATCAAATGGGAAAAAAAATTCACCGTCTCCAGATATTTTCATATCAGAGGGTTCGGCTCGGTAGAATTTCTAACAGGGCCTATAAATCCTACTGATCCCTCAACATAAATATTTAAAAAATCTTTTGTTATCCTACATGTATTCAAAATGACCGACTTTTGCATCTTTATATATAAATTTTTTGATAGATCTAATACGCCTAAATTTTTAATTAGAGAGCTAGGTATAATGCCAGTAGCCGAAATAACGAATGGTAATATTTTTATAGTCTGAGAATGCCAAATTCTTTTTATTTCATTTCCTAAATCTGTGTATTTTCTTATTTTTTCACTAACAGATTTTTGAATATTACAGGAATTTGGAATAGCAACATCAATGATATAAGTTATTTTTTTAATTTTGTCATGTAAAACTATATCGGGTCTATTATGACTAATCGCTCGGTCTGTTAAAGATATTATTATTATTATTATTATTATTATTAATTCCAAAAAAACAAAAAAAATAATTCCGAAAGGAAATCTCTTTTCTTAGTTATCAGTAAGTAATTACAATTGTGAATATAATATACCGGCCACGCAATTAGAGTTGAGGCTAACAACACATACTTAGGATTCTGTACATTATATTACAGGGCCGGGCCTTTTAAAGGCACCCACCACTGTCCCATCCCGGTATAGGTGACTTATTGTCACCCCTTCGGGACTCTCGCAAGAAGCTAATTTTTTATATTAAAGGATTCGAATTATCAATAAAAGACTCTAGACCTTTAAATGTCCCTGCATATTGTGTTAGCGAGCACTATGCAGAGGATGCTCGAGTTAGTTATGTTAGACATGCACATGCGTGTTAGTAGCACAAAACAAATATATATAGACGAAGATATATTAGGAGTGATCAGGTCCTCAGCAGTCCCAAAGGCGTGCGACCGGTCGCCGATCAGCCCACAGATGAGTTTCCATCACCGCCCACCCCACGCCGAGGCGTGATTATGCTCGAAGACCCTAGGAGAACAGATGGGTTGTGAGCTAACCGAAGAGAAATAAACTAAAAGAAGAGCGTCACACGTCAACGGGGGGTGGGGAAGGTTATGTAGTTCACTGCGGACGTCACGACGAGCCAGAGCATCGCAATTGGGGGAAAGCCGATTATCTAACACAATGTCTTATCCGGGGGTCTGGAAAATTCGGGCTTTATGCAGGGACTGGGGTCTTTATGCCTCGCCCAAGAAGAGGGCTAGGACAAGACAAAACACAAGGGGAGTTCAGTTCCCACCTGAAAAGGAGACAATGTAACATAGAAGAATGAGCAACAAAATACAAAATAATAAAAGGATTACGAGTAATAGAATAATATAGCGATACATAAATAAGATAGAGTAAGATATAACAGTGAAACATAAATATTTGATCAGAAAAAAAAAGAAAAAGATAAACATGATATATAAATTGGCGATAGTATGAGTGAGAGAAGAGTATAAAGATCAGAAACCAGGGGAGTCAGGAGCAGTACACTCGGCCGAGCTAAATTATTTGAATTTACTCTAAATAACATCGACTCTCAACACAGGCCACCTTTCAACCCAAACCTTAACGAACTTCTTCAGACATCCAAAATTCAAAGGGCCAAACAGGGCCGGGCCTGAGCCAAATGGGGCCTGAGCCAAATGGCGCCTGGCGCGAGAAAAATGTTGACGCCCCTTGTCAAAACCAATAGACGCCGAGATAGGCCAACACTGTCATCAATAATATTACGATTTGTGTACCGCCGTTAATAATTCAATAAATTAAAGTAATTCATAAAATGTAATTTCCAAAGTGAAAAAATATTGTCCAAGAGGACAAGACTGATTGCCCTCTCCTATATTTTATATCGTTGTTTCATAATAATATGACGACTTTGTTTTCTGCATATTAAAATAACCACTTTAATATTTGAATCCTATAATTTCTATACCCGCTATAACCGATTTTTTGACAAAATGATCTGAGTATGACATCTTGTTCACATTTTTGCGAGCAACAAGAGGAGCCTAAAATTGAGTTTCAAAACCCTCCTTATCGCGACCAAAAACCATGTTAAAACTGCGAGTGAGAAACCAAATCCGCTATATCATACAGAAAGTTACTATCAAAACCCGCTATATCGGATTCAACGAATCGCAAGCAGTTATTTTGCCAAAATACAATATGGCCGCCGCTCTGACGCCACGCTCGTGTGTCAAAATGATCTACGCGTGAGTTTCTAAACCCGCCATGTCGGCTCAGTTGACTTTCAAAATCACGAAGTGAGTATCAAAATCCGCTATATCCATTTTATTTATCGAAATTACTTAATTATTGCTAGACATATATAGAAAAATAAATGCTTTTCGAAATTTTATTACTCCAATTCATTATATAAAAAATTGTAATGCATTTACTTATGTACGCTAGAGATGTGACAGTTTTTTGCGGTTTTCTCCAAATCAATGAAAGTTGATATAGCGGGTATAGAAATTACACGACTCATTTTCGGGAACATAATGATCGTCTGAGACGTCTCGCTGATTAGTACCTAATTTGAAAATTCTTTCGATTTACTAGTTACAAAACATGTAATAAATTCTGTAACAGTATACAGTAGTTTTCGGATTCGATTTTTACAACGTTCCGCCAATCTGATATGTCATGTAGGTATATCCATATTTACTGTCTAGTAGGTATGAGAAGGAGTACCTAACCTACCTTTAACGAATTTGTTTTTTCGCAATGAAATTTCTCATAATGGTTTACTTACCAATCCATCTTGTAGAAATTCTTCGATGGCAAGGGTGACTCCCTTTTCATCCCCTGTCCAAAAGATGTACTCGGCCATATCAAGGGGGGAGTACTGGACACCGGAGTATGACGAATAGTGATCCATCTAAATGAAAAATGAACCAATTTCTTATTATTATTTGAGTTAATGTAATATGACGTTAAGAAAACAAAACCAAAAATTTAATACGTACTTTAAGTATATAAATTAATATGATTTCCGCACACGATTCAATAACTACTGCCTGTCTAGAGCATTCTGTCTGGCTGAAGTTAAGTGATACAGTTATGTACAAAAAAATCTGTTATCCATCCAACCTACTTGGATAAGGAATGTAACCTTTTTCATACTTTGTCGATTTTTTATCAATATAATTTGCTGAAAGAACACAACAAACGCGTGCAACTAGAATCGGCTCTACATTGAACTTTGTGGCGGTACATACTAAAACTTATTTTGGTCAAAGAAACTATTTATATCAGGCACCACTTATGTTTAATATTCTTCCAAATCATATTAAGTCTACCAATTCCTTAGTTAAATTTGAAAAGTTAATTAAGATGTTTGTATTGAAAGACGATTGTCTTAATCTTTTTTCATCCTTCTCCTTTCTTAAAGTCCCACTTGCTAAAAACTGACTGTCACCCTAGCTGTCTTTATTATCTACTTGTTTCTTCTTGGGAATAATGATTAATAAGTAGTTATAGTTCAAATATACCGTCAAATTACCCCTCTGGTAAATCAAATACATTTTTTTCTTTCTTTTTTAAATATTTTGTGTTTGTGTGTAGTATTACTTTATGTTTGTGATTACTCTATGTTTGCTTCACTGAAATGTAAATTGTTAGCCTCAATACAGACTTAGTCCTAATGATGTTGATTTTTATGAAAAAAACGATTTATGTACGGTGAGATGCAATAAATAAATGTGGACAAGAAGGAGAGTTAGGGAAGAGGAACCTGGCTATTCTACTCACTACATACAGCGTCGTTACAAGCAACGTTTCCATTCTGAACGATATTATCTCACCAGGGTGAAACTGAGAGTATCTGTCTCCCTTGTGTTGCATTCGAATGTATATTTATTTTTATCTATTAACTTTTTACTCTTCAATATACACACCCGCTAAATAGCCGAAGCAGTTTGTCAGCAGGTAATGTTTACAATATTAATTATATGACGAGACACATATAACTAGAAGCCACAATCAAATAGATACAAAAGAGTAACATTTTAAGGAACTACAATACAAACACATACAATACATAGACAGATAGATATAACTTACATTATTATTCTCTTCTTGAGTGATATCTGCGTTAAAGGAGCGACGGTTTCCGTTCTCTGTGATTTCTGTGACGGGTGCTGAAGCAATGATTGGCACGGGACCGGCTTCTCCGGTGGGTTGCATCAATCTAGCGGCGCCGGGGAAACTCTGAAAGTTAAGTTTAAAGAAGACATCAAACACTAATCGGCCATAATATGTAGAAAAAAACAGTCCACAAAATCGGTAAATTTATTACAATATTTGGAATACGGGAGTCTTATTATTTACTAAAAATTTTCAGAAAACGAAAAAAAGGTTGTTTTCATGTGATTAAACTATCCATTTATTTTGTGCTGCTTTTTCCGGAAGAAAACCCCATTAACATTTGACTGACATTATAATATATTCCTAGTCAATCGGAAGGTATAATGATCATTTCTTCATTGAAATTCTTGAATAATTGCTCCAGAAGTTTCGCGATAAGAGCGTGAATTACTGTGAATGGTTATTTAATATAATATAAGAATAATCTAAACTTCTCAAACTCTGTAAGTTCCGTCTGCAGCTTGTGCAAAAATATGTTTTCGTAACACTAAAACGCAGAGTGATTATTACTTCTCGAAGAGTCACTTATCTGCGGAGCAAAAATCACAATAAAGGCTCTCACCTTGACAGCCGCTTCCTTCTGTCCCTCAGAGGGAGAGTTCTGAACCATGGTCTGGTGGATGCCCTCACCGGGAATGTCGAGCTTCGTGGTGACCCTCTCTCTTGGCTGCTCCCCGGGAGCGCTGGAGGACTCAGACTGCTGGTGAATACGGGCCACGAGCTTTCCATTCTCGTCCACTATAAAATAAACAGACTAATTAATAAAATATGATACATTTCTATTGAAAAAATATGTTTTTTAGTAGTTTACATTTATATTTTTTATTGAGTAACTTATATTTTTATTTGTATTCTACTCAGGCGAAACGATAGGAAAACTTTCAATTTATCTAAAGCATATTTTTGGTATTCATAATTTACACCAATTCGTTATAAAGATTAGTCAAAATAGTCCATAATAATCCTTAACTACCAAAGGTTTATGCTTCTCGAATACCGCCATCCAAGATCGACTGGAAGCGAAATCTGGCTCGAAGAACAAAACTTGCTTCTTTACGAGCATTATAAACGCGAGTAAACCGCAAAACTTCAACAGCGGGGAAGTAGTATTAGAATCGCGGTTGTACATATTCATAATAATCGTTTTTTCAACCCTTGTTGAGTTCCGGCAGATTACAAGCGTCAATAAAGTTCATTTCTACAGTACCCAGCTAGTGGCCAGGGCTAAAATTACTCTAACAAATTACAATCTTCCTCTCCAAAACATTGACACTATAAAAAATGCAATAACGCGCACATCATTATAAAATTGATACTTCGGTACATCTCGATTTTCGGTACAGCGTCTCTGCTAAATGTGAATGCGTGTTATGTTTCGTGAACATCTTACTGTGAAATCCAGGCAATAAAATAATAATAATGATTTGATCATTTGCATAGGGCCATTTTCGTGAGAAAATCACCTCAAGGGTGCCTCAATAAATCAAGGACACTCATCATTCAATAATCTTTTGCTGGACACAAAAAGTGAGGTAAACAAAAAACATTTCAGATACAAAATTAAAAGATGTGAAAAAGCAAAATTATAATTTTTTTATAACATAAAATAATATAACAAATAATGTGTATTACATAAGTAATACGCATTACCGGTACAATACAGACATCATTATATACAACCGTACCTCATAATATTTTCCGATTTTTAACATATGTTTTTCATCGTATTTTATTTTATTTCATCTCAGTTTTATTTATTAATATTATTAACTTGTAAAATGGTGGCCTCAGCACGGGTGAATCACCCAGTGAGGCTCACAATATCAAATAATATTTGAAAACATCTGAAGTTATTGAATCCAATTAAATTAAAAAAAGAAACATGGATTCACATTTACAATCTTAAATTACAATAACTAAGTATTAAATTAAATTACTCTAACCTTACACTTATACACACTCTATCAATAATATTTATAATTCGTGTTACCATGTTCATATTCAAAATATGTTATTTAAAGCAGTGCTCCGCAACCTTTTCTCACCTACGACACACCAAATTTCTTCCTAGAATTCCGCGGCACACAAAAAGTTAAAATATATAGATATTAAATTGATACACAAATTTTACAATAATATCTTGTTTTTTATTTGAAAAGTATACATACATACATATAAATATAAAATATTTATTTTTACGCAATCTTAATAATTATTATAAAATAATAATACAATAATGAGCGATTAATTGTTAAATTAACCTGCGCTTGTTTCAATGAACACAAAAGTTTTATATTCGGGTCGATTTTTGACAGCGCAACCTGAAGTTCTTGGTCAAGACCTTTTAAGCATGACCGCTTATCATTTTTAATTAATACAAGCGTTGAAAAACTTTGCTCACATAAATATGTCGTTGAAAATGGAAGTAGTGTTAAGAATGCTTTGACAGAAATGTGAGGATATTCTTTTTTAACGTAAATCCAGAAAACATCTAATTGATATTCGGAGAAGTGAAGTTTTAATGTCATGTCATTATTTAAATCTGTAAATTCCACTCGAATTTGCAGAGGCAGTGCTTCCGTAGAATTTATTGCATTGGTTGCAAAAGGATTTCGAATCCAATCGTATTGTTCCGTATTAATGGAATAAAAATACTGACCTAATTTCTGCTGAAGCATACTTAAATGTTGTTGGGTCAGATCCACAGTTAATTGTTTGTTTTCAATTGTACTATGGTTGATCCTTTGGTACATTTCCAAACATCCTTTTTGCAACTCTTTCTGCCAAAATTCGTTATTAAGTTCATTCAAATGCTCGAATATATCAGCCATGTATGCAAGTTTGGCTATCCAGTAATTATCATCGAGGTGCTGATATAGTTTGGGCATATTTTGATTTAAAAGAAACTAACACATCCGTGACGAAGCTAAAACAATCTAGCCAAAACTTTGCCTCGGGGTAGCCAACGAATTTCAGTATAAAACAATAAGGATTCATATTCGGCTCCCATTTCTGCACAGAGTATTCCAAAGATTCGCGAGTTTAGGGCTCTTGATTTTATGTTTACGATTTTAATGCATTCATTCATCGTGTTCAAAAGTTCCCCCGGTAAATTTTTGATCATTAATGCTTCTCGATGTATGCAGCAGTGTGTAAATTGTAACTTTGGATTTTTTTGTTTTACACAAGAGACCCTTTTTACTACCCGTCATTGCCGCAGCGCCATCCGTGCAAACAGCAATGCAATTGCTCCATTTAATATTATATATTTTGAAGAAATCATCGGTTACTTGAAAAAATTCTTCACCGGTAGTTCGCTCTGGAACCTCCTTACAAAATAAATAATTTTCTTTAATAAAGTCCTCGTCAACGAAAAGTACAATAGCTATCAACTGTGCTTTATTTTTTAATATCGGTTGTTTCGTTGATCTGAAGTGCAAATTTTTCAGCCAATAACAGTTTTCTAATCAGTGTTTCTAATATATTGTGAATACGTCTTTTAACAGTATCTGCAGACAATGAAACATAGACAATATTATGAAAAATATTTTGTTATTGTATATTAAATACACAAAGAAATATTGTAAAATGTCAAATACATTGAATTTGACCGCGGCACACCTGTGTCCGGCTCACGGCACACCAGTGTGCCACGGCACACCGGTTGCGGAGCACTGATTTAAAGTATACGGGGATGATAATTCTTATATTTACCGAAAAATAAATATTACTGCGCGGTATCCTTTGTTTAAGCAAAACATACAATTATTTTGCATTTTCTTTCGAGAAGCCAAAGGTAACTTCCTCCTTTATTTTCAAAAGTCTAGAAACTGGTGAAAGCGGAAATTTTTTTTGCCTCATTTCGTTCGCTAAATGAGAATCTCAACGTACAAAAATGTAATTTTCAGGTTGGTAGTAAAAAAGTACAGACATTTAATGAACTGAATGCAACTTACCGTACTCACGTAAATCATGACGTTCATTTACGTTTCCATTTTGATTTGTGATGCTTGTGGATTGGCTTTTGCTTATCTGCACAGATTGACCTGAAATAGTTAAAAAAAATGACAATGACATGTAAATCCATATTAATCGTATACTGTGTTTTAGGGAACAATCACCTTTGAAGGCTTAAGGAAACTATTCTTAGTCATGTTTAACCCTCCGATGGGCAATGTACTTTAACGCCTTTGGAAGGGCAATGTGGCCTGGTCAGGCCATATAAGAGATGTGCGCTCAAACTAGTTTTATATAACGTCAGGTGTGCAAATAGTGTGTATGAACGTGCCAATATATTGTATGTAGGTTTTAGATGTGTAGGTATATACTTAAAAGGTATCGCAGTGTATTGTTCGGTCGGTATAGCGAAACTTGTCTTTAATATAAATTTACCACTGATCGGGTAGATGGTATCCGAATCGTTGACCCACCTTGACCTTGATACCATAAACGATGGCCTATCTAGACCATGTGGTACAGAAGTTTTTTTTTTTTTAAATTTATACCAACTAAACGCAAACGCATTGACAATAGCACCATTCGACGCAGCTCGCGAACTTGAATAGTATTGATACCGCTTGCCAAAAAATCAACGTACAAAAATGAAAATGGCCTGGCCAGGCCACATTGCCCACCGGAGGTTAAGTACTTCTGCTTGTAGTAGGTACCTACACCATGGTTAAAAAAAGTTTTCTTGTATGGTTTGTCTTAACAACGCGGTTAGCACAAAACAAACTATGCACATATATATCTAGGTATATGGACAATGGTAGAACGTGGGTATAATATTGCTATATGGCGTACTTCTAACTGAGAGTTTAGTTTATTTAGGTTAACATGATCTCGTAAAAAACCGTTAGTTTCGGAAAGGGTTCGAATTATGATAGGTCAATGCTTCCGTTATCAAGTTATTAGGTTCACTGACTATTGCCATTATATGATAATTAATCCATTCATTCGAAAGGGGACCGATGTTAACTTCTGTTTAAATTGTGGTATTCAACAATTCGTTTGAAGTAGGTACTCCTAAATTATTGTTATTGAATTCTGTTGAATTGCGGTGGTTGAACTATGATTGTTCGTTAGTATCTACCTTAAACCAAAAACAAGATAAAATAATAACAGTATACATTTTTCTTTTTGTTTTTTAAAGTATTGATTTATTTGTTTATTATACTATATTATATTAAGGAAGAAATTAATTAACAAAATACATAAACTTTGTTTTTCCAACTAGGATATTGCCGTTTTAGGACAGTTAAATTGACTAGTTTATAATGTTACATTATCGGTACATAGCTGATAACACTCCCAAAATTTAGATGTACACCACAAGAGAAGGCAACATTAATCACAAATACAACGATGGTTAAAAGTACACTTATTGTATGTCCACTTTTAGTCAAGTTTAATGCCTTGGTTTAAGGCGATGCCAAACGTAGTATGCAAAATCATGTGTTTTTGGTTTGTAAATTTGGTCGCCTAGAAATGTTTCAGATGATTTAATTAAATACTGCGAGTAGAATACATCTTTGGATGGCCTTTGAAATAATCAAGTATTATAAATCTTTTTATAAGCCCAGAAAAAATAATGAATAAGGCCTATGAAAACTACTTTAAAGTTCAAAATCCCCTACTTAAGAACCCATTTTCGGTTATGATTTTATTGTATAAAGTGGCAAATTAAGTTATTTATAAAATGATCGAAAAAAAATTAAATATTTATGCCTGAACATCCACAAAATAAAATAAAATGCACTTTTTGGCCATGTTTTTTTTTTGCATAAATCAAAACAGGCAGATGGTGTTAAGCGGGAATTTAAACCTTATCGCCATCTACGTAAGGGTTGCTATTGATAGCGGCTCAATTTAAAATATTACACGACGTAGTGCATCGCCTTAAGTAGTGTCCAATAATATAATACTAAAACGAGTGAAGATCGTTTTCATTACCCTCCATACTAATATTTGACTCCACACATAATATAACATGTCGGCTCATTTCTCGACAAAACCACATTACGTGAATACGGTGTTTTATTTTCCATAAAGTCTTTTGGGATTAAGAATAACCTTATACGGATATTCCGACATAATGCGGCGGAACCCTTTAGGACTGTACCGTACTAATGTGTCTGGAGCCTTACTTGCTTGTTTCCACCCTAATGAATGTCGATGGGAAAATCTTGTTTCCATATTCGGGTCAGACAGGTTTCCGAAAAAGATTTCCTCAATATTTCGGGTAATTATTTTTTGTACATGAGATCATTATTTCGGTATTGCAGCTTTGTTATTTTATATTACGATTGAAAGAACTATAAAGGTTCACATAAACACATTATTTTAGAATGATTAAATAACTACAACCATTTACCATACATTAATGGTAGATTATTAGTTGTGTAAAATTGAAATAAATTTATTAGTAAGTATGTATATTCAGTCGTTCGTAAATGTTATAATGACAGACCATTTATTTCAAATGTCACTGTAACTTTCCCCAATCCCATCAACACCCGGCAAGCAAATACGCGTGTTATATAACTTTCAACTGACAACATTATTGTGTCAAAAACAATTTGGAAGCGGGTTTTAAAGGTGTAAATTATGTCGGTACTTTGCACACATTTTGGTGACTGGAAGTAGCAGTTTCAACAAACAATTCTCAAAGAGGTTTACAAAAGGAGTGGATATAGGTATGTGTAAATAATTTTAATAACGTAGAGAACATGGATCTTCTAGTACCATTACGTAGCGCTCTAAAGAAACTACTCCGAATAATAAATGTGAACATTTTGAAAAAATCTTAACCTTTTATATAATACGTCCAAATCAATGGTTTTTAGATGTAAAAACGAACATATGCTAACGCACCCTAAGTATGTCTAGAAGGAAGTAAAATGGATGCTAGTCGTAGCGTAAAATACCTGGGACATAGTATCAAAGACATCGAAACAAACAAATACAAAAAAATGGAAACACAATGAAAAGCGATATCCCTTAGAGCGGGTATGCCGTCAAGGCGTTTTGACTTTTGCAGTACAAACTATTGAACGAATTCTGCACATCGCTGTGTACATTAGATCTGTGGGTAGATTACGTTGCATCTCAGTGGCATATGCTACAAGTCGCTTATAATAATGCTTATCGTCAACTAATCCTCCTACCAAGATACTGAGACTTACCATTATTTGCAAACATTTATTTTATACCATTTTTCACTTCGTTTCTGTTTTTATTCTATTAAATGTATATATAGTAAAATTATTTTGTCTATTTTTGTATTATTTAGAAATGTAGAATGTATTGTAATGCATAACCCTTGCATTCATTCTGGAATAAACTATTATTATTATTTGAAACATGTAGGATAAGGTTTGGAAAAGGTTTTACCTTTGATCGTTGGCTGCTTCAGGTTTTCCAATTCCAGTACTTCAGCATCCTGTAAAAATAATAACATTCCGGTTATTTATCCTGTCAAATAATCTTGAGCAGATTCGTCTATCTATATAATGAAAAGTGAACTGATATGTGGTAGCATTGCAGAGTTGATGAAAGATTACATTATTGTATCACAATAGTTACATGGAAGCTTTTATGGGTGTAGTTACCCAACCGAGCAATCCCTTCAGATCTGGTGTGAATATTTTTCACCCCAAGGCGTATTTTTCGGGCTTCTCGATGGCAAATATGATGTAATTTGATGAACCCAATAAGAGTTCAATCTGATTTTGTGAACGAAATCATAAATTCACTTCGTCTCCCCATTATTACATCTATATTCGTATTTTATGACTACGTATTAGGAATAACAATATTTTTAGATGCCAGTTTTTATTTTTCATATCATATTTTAATACATTAATTGGGGAGTAAACAGAAAACCTTCGCCAAAAAATAGAATGAGATTCGTAAGTACCTATAATCTACGATTGTCCTTAAGTGATTACGTTAAAATCTTCCTTCTCACACGTTTTGTATGAAACGAAAAAAAGACTACTAAAAAAATACTAGAATGATGACGTCACATACGACCTCTCTCTGTGACTACTATACGTCAATTTCAACATCATGAAAAGAGTTAAATCTAATTCTAAAGTTAATTGTAAAAAAATATTTTTTGTCTATTATCATCATAAGTGTTTTCAAAATTTACAGGATCTTACATTTGATCACCTTCCTCGAGGCTTTATTTGTAGTTAAAGAACGCTTTTTAAAATCTTTATTGACTCACATACTATGGTATGTTGTATTTAAAAACCCCCGGAAAAAGCAGCGAATTAATAATGAAAAATGCAAAAATATGTGTAAAAGGCAGTTCCTTTAATCGTCCATTAAAAATTCGCAAACAAAGCATAATACAATTCTCTGAAAACAATCACCGGCAGAGAAGACTAATACGTTTTATTTTCAATTATATTCTCACTTAAAATACATGTAAAAGTAAACTGAGCTTCCGCCATGCTTTGATTTTCTCGCGCCCGTAGTGATGAGTTTTGAGGACAGTTTTCCGCGAAAATTGTGATGAGCAATTCTGTGACTTATTATACTGTACTTTGACGGCAAAATTCAACGCCAAAGTCTCGAGTTTGATTAAGAATTTAAACAAAACCTCGTTACAAAAACAAAGTAAACAAATAAAACTTTCAGATAGTTACATAATCCGGATTATAAGTTTTGTATTTCAATTTATTTTCTACTTTAATCGTTTGTTAGTTTGGAATTTTTGATGGGAAGATTATTTTGTCTGCAAAACTAACGTCTGTATAATACTCGTAAATAATGAGACTTCATCCGAAATCCTCAACACGGGAGATCATAGATAGGATTTCATTATTCTCAAACAGATACAAAAAGAAAGATAATCCAACATTTATATATTATCAGTACTTATTATTATGACCGGTCAGTGGTTGAGTGGGCATAGCGCTTGGGTCTCACCGGAGCGTCGCGTGTTCGATTCCTCGGCTGGCTAAGTCCTCCATCACAACACAAGCAACATTTTCGGCTTTCTGTGGTGGTAGTAGGAGATTTTCAAACATTGTTGGGTTATTCGTAACCTGGGAATGTTTGTCTTTCTTTTTTTAATTTAAAAAAAAAAAAAAAATGGAAGATTGGAGACGAATTCAGATTTAGAGGAGATGAGATGTTGAATGGAGGGGAGGAAATTTTAGATAAGGCTTGATAGAAGAGAGGATATTTTTTTATAGATGGACAACGAAAAAATATATGATTTAAAGTTTCGAATTCTAGAACGCAGAATGTACAATCTGAGGAGTCAATCATGTGAATTTTGAAAAAAAAGAGAAAGAACGGAACAATGTTCAATCCTCATTCGAATAAGTGAAGAAATTTATTTTTTGTAGAAATATGGGAATTGTTGAAACCACGGTTTTGATAGGATAGTCCTTTGTATTGAAGCACAGCAGACTCCCTTGGATTAACTTGCAATGTGCCAATACTCTGACGAAATATTTCGGGATCTATCTTTGAGGATGTAAAAAATGTCGGATAGGAGAATGTGGTTTACGAGGATAGCAATCAGTTGGATGCTCCTTGTTTTGTCAAGGAATCTATCTAAGGTGATTATTTGAGAACTCCAATCTTAATGGAGTTCTCAAATAATCATCCCAATCCTAAAATCGAACAAATCACTTAATTATGGATCCAACTACACGCCTATCAGACTCAGTAAACTTTATGAAAAATTAATAAAAAACCGGTTAGAATTTTATGTTAAGATCAAACAGCTTCTCTCGCCAGTCTGGAAGATTTTATTTAAGATGCTTAAGAAGTGGTTTAGAACTATCATTACTATTTTTGATTAAGCCGTAAGGTATACCATCTGTACCTGGAGATGAGTCCTTGACTGTTGATAAACATTTTTTTTAGCTCATGTAGAGAGAATG
The DNA here is from genome assembly GCF_061612785.1 of Hesperophylax consimilis. Taxonomy (NCBI): domain Eukaryota; kingdom Metazoa; phylum Arthropoda; class Insecta; order Trichoptera; family Limnephilidae; genus Hesperophylax; species Hesperophylax consimilis. The sequence goes on along the minus strand of NC_142841.1, from coordinate 17,682,995 downwards.
GAGAATCTAGCCAATGATTAGACATACGTACAGAATAGGTGCAATTTTGTCCAAGAAATCATCAATCCATTTAGAATGAAACACTCGGTGAGATGTTGAACTGAAGGAGGATCGAAATCTTAGAATCATAGACCAAACTTCCGAAATTGGACTGTTTGGAGATACTGTACTGCAGAAGTTGCACCACCTGGATCTTTTTTTGACGTCATTGGATTCATGGCATTGGATTCGGAGTTTTTGTACTAAAGATAATTCTCCATAGTCATATTGTAACGGTAGGAAAGAGGGCTGGCTTTCAGAATTCTTACTACCTTGGAACATTCCTCATCCCACCAGGGAGTTGGAGGAAGTTTTTCCAGAGGTTTAGTTTTAGGGGGAGGATTTGATTAATTTATTGCAGTTATGAGCATTGATTGAGTCATTATAGTCATCTTTGACGGATAATATATCGGTGGCGGGTAAATTTAGTAGAAACTTATCCATATTCGAATTAAATTCGTCCCATTTGGTGTGTTTTGTTTTAATCTTAGTCGAAATATGGGACTTGTCTGATTGGAAAGAAGTTTGATAAGTGATTGTGATCGGGAAACGATCACTGATGGAAATGATCAAATTATCCCAAGGGTCGGGGGACACCACCCACGAGAGAGAGCGGCCAAACTAGTAGGGCATATGGAGAGATCCACTGCACTGGGGTTTATGTTGGGACTTGAGATTCTGCCAGGAGATCCTTCATTCGAAATGAAAAGGTTGGTTTCATCTAGGAAATTCATCACACTTCGACTATCTCGGTCAGAGAAAGCAGAACCCCTAACTGGAGAATGGGTATTAAAATCGGCTAATATAAAGAAAAGAGGGCTTAGTTGACGAACAATTTGCAACCAAGTTTGTTTAATTAAGTGAGCTGTAGGGGGGAAACTAGACTGAAATAAAGGAGGAGTCCATTATTTTAGCTGTAACAATTTTAAGATCAGCATTGGGGAGTTTGATGTTATTTATTGGAAACAATGATAGAGGTTGTTTAATTAAAAAGGCAGCACCGCCGCCCATACCATCCAGGCATCATCGCGGAAACTTTGGTACCCTCCCACATTAAAGTAGGAGGATGGAGTAAACCATATCTCCGAGATAGCAGCCACATAGGTTAAGGAGGTTAGAATTTTTAGAAATAGCACTTAGGCTATTCTACTGAACTATTCAGACATCTTGTTGAGTCATTTTGAATAAATTATTATAGTGTAGATATAATAAAAGCAGCGTTGGATGGTATATTAGTTTGAGAAGAAATTAGGTCAGTTAGAAGCATTATAAAGGTTTCGATAAATGGAGAATTGTCTTGGGAGAGTTTTTCAGAAAGGTTGTGAGTGTTCATTAAGGACGGATTATAATTGTTTGCGCACCCATTTGTGGCATTTGAAAGAGATGAACCATTGAGGTTCTCAAGTAGTGAGTTGTGTTGTTGCTGATTGTATCGAGGAGACAGTTTAGAGATAGGGTTTTTGAACGTAAACTTAGTTGAACCAGAAGAAGTTGTTGTTGAGGAAAGGAGAGGGTTGAATGAATATTTTCTGCATAAAGCATCAGAAAATGATTATTTAACAGGCGGGAATAGTTTAGAAGCTTGCAGAAAATACAAGTTCTTCGAGACCATAGATAATTTAATATTTTTTTGGCAAGATTGTTCTGGGCAAGAAGAGTTGATGGCGGAATGAGACCCCGATCAGTTGAAACATTTACGTGGGGAGAAAGAAGGAAATTGGTCAGCTGGGTAGTTTTCTCCACATTTAAAACATCTGGGCGTGGACCTGCATGCAGCTTTGGTATGACCAAAACGGCAGCAATTGAAACATTGAGTGGTGGGATAAGTGTAGATTTCAACCAGTTATGAGTTGAAGAATAAGTATATATGACAGGGAAGAGATTCTCCTTCAAAGGTGATGACGACAGATTTGGAGGGTTTCCAGGAAACTTTGCCCTCAGGGGAGTCTTTGTAATTTAGCCTCCTGGCTTTTATGGGATTGCCAATATGTTGAGGGGTTGAAGGAGAATGGTCGAGATACCTCTGGCCAGGCCCATGCAAGTAACAGTAAAAGTAGGAATGAAAGCCTTGAATTTAGAATTTGAAGATATGAATATGTTTTTAATGAAGCTGTTGGCGGCTGACCCCGAAGGAAATTGAATTGAAAGAATTCTACGGAGATTCGGAATCGACATTCACATGCATTAACGATTATCGGTTACGCATCATCCTTATATACCTGCCTGTTCAAAATACAAGCACATCATACACCTCATTGGTTGTTCCAAATCACGCTCTACCATAGTCGTTGATAATTAATTAACTAATAAGTACAATTAGCTTATTCATAAAGCAGGAATTATACTCGCTAGCGGCATTGCATAAGATTCGATTTATTTTAATTACTGAATGTAGATTATCTGGGTTCAGCACAATTACCTAGTCATCTTGTGTAACAATTTAATTACCAATCAATCTAATCACAAACAGTTAGCCGCCTTCTCATATACGGTATACCTAGTTACCGGGTATACCTTAGCAATAGCTAATATTGTAGTATTCCACAGATCAATAAATCCAGTTCGGCATATTTGTTAAGAAAACTAGTTATGACCGTGATCGATGTGACGAAATACACCGACAATTAATGGTTTTACTCGTTACAACCGGTTTTTCTTAGGTTATTTAAATTAACTCTAAATGAAAGGAATGAATGTTATAAGTTATAACAAAATTTTACTGGCAAAGTACACGGAGAGAAATGAGTATTGCTAATTATTTTATTTTAAATTACTTAAAATTATTAGTAATCGAGTTAAAAACGGGATCACAGGCCATTAACAAGTTTCCTGATAAAATTTTAGTACATTTAGAATATGTTATCACGATGTCGGAATACGTGTTCCAACACGAAATGTACTTAAAGTTAATCAGGAAACATGTTAATTCATTCGTTAAACGCTGTATTCCCGTTTTCAACCGGATTTCCAATAATTTGAAGATTTTTTTTTTTAAATTAGCAATACTCATTTTTCACGGTGTAGACTTGTCAGAACTATTTTTTTATTTGAATGGCGGAATATTTAATGAAATCAGACAGGTTAAATTTGCTCTAAGATGTATTCTATTATTTTTCCAATTTTTATTCGTCAGAGGACATTGACATATTTTTTAGACATCTGAATGAATACGCAGGTTTGTCTGATCAAATGAATGTATTCTGTAGAATTTTTTTGAACGCCTGTAACCATTTTACAAATCCCTTGTATTCAATCGACATTAAATTTAAGTTTATTGGGCGTTTGAATCTGAGTAATCGTATTTACCTATGAAGAATTTTAATTTTATGAATTAATTGAATTTCGTTTCAGCTAAAGTTCTTCTCCAAAATTCATCTTACGTCTCTTTAGATACGTACTTGTCGGTTTGTGATTCAATCAAGTTATGTAAATTTGTGAACGTTCTTCCGTACTACTCTTTGCTGGTAATATAATGTCGTATTAAGGCGACATAGACTAATAACGGGGGTATACTCGACGCTCACATTTTAATTATTTCTTTTTAACTTTTTACTAAAATCCCAAATGTTTCTAAATGGATCCTTATGGATACGGTTATTTATGTTAAGGATTAATAAAAACAGGACCTTACCATTTTCTAGACGATGAATTAGTAACTTGGTCCTTCTTGAAAAATTTGAGTTTTTAGTAATACGTTCATCAAAAATAATTAAAATAAGCCCCACAGAAAGATCGATTTTCTAGGCCTGCTAGGACAAAGTCGACTGAGTCGTGCGCCGAATATTGTTTTTACACGACTTCATTACATATGTCATTAATATTCCCACTTTATTTTAGAAATTTGATAGGGCAAATTCAACTGCAGGTCTATCCAATACACCAGGTCCGCGTGTCGCATATTTTTGTGCACGGCTGCTTCACTTACGTCGTTAAGATTCTGGCTTTATTTTAGGATACTGTAAACCATACTGTGTTTATTCTTTATCGAAACAACAATATTATATTCCAAACTAAAAGAGTCGAGAATATTTATATAAAAGATGCGGATAAGAATTTTTATTTACTGGCGCGAGGAATGCGAAACAATAACTTTACTCATTAACTCTTGTATGTCTAGAACTGTATAATACTCGCAATGCACTACGCTAATTAAAAAACGTTGGTTGGTGGAAAGAAAGAAAATAATAAGGTCGCTACTCCGGCTTTTATAATAAAAAAATTCAATTACCCTTAAAACGCAAATGTTCAAAATAAAACGCCTAATTGTAAAGGCGCCAATTTCACCCAGAATCCAATTTAATACATCAAAGCGACAGTGAATGCAATTTCCAGAGCAAGTGGGAAAGCTTGATGACATGAATATTGGGTATTGACTCGTGGAATGCCCTAATTATATGCTGCTATGATTAAGTTAGTTGGTGCAAAATATCTGTTTCAAGCCCACACCGTGATTGTGCTTGTGATCAAAACAAGGATCAATGGAAATAAAATGACCTTTTATATTTTCTCTAATACCCAAATTTATAAGATATATTATGAAGACAAACACCCCACCTTCTAAATATACTGTAAACACGAGTATATCTATACAACTGACATGACGGGCTGAACTTTTGTTAAGTAGGAAAAAATTAAATAGCTCCGTTGGATAAGTTTTCATAGAATTTGTTGGCAAATCACTACGAAGTAATGCAAAATCGTATGGTTTTTATTTGAAAAATTTGATCGAAAAAATTAGAAATATTTTAGATTATTTTATTAAATACACATCTTGGCCTTTGAAATAATTGCTCATTTTACCAGTCTTCTTTTAAGAAGAAAAAAATGAAATATCAGGCCTTTAAAAACTGCTTTAAAGTTCGAAAACTTCTATTTATGAACACCTTTTCTGTTATGGTTTTATTGAATAATGTGGCAAATTATTATAAAATTATTGTAAAACATTTGAATATTTGTGCCCAAGCACAAAACAAAATAAAACACATTTTTGGCGATGTTTTTTCTTGCATAAATCAAAACAGGCGGCTTGTGTTAAACGGTAATTCAAACCTTATTGCCATCTACATAAGGAGTGTTATTGTTAACGGACGTAGAGCATCGGTTACATTTAATTTTTAAAAAAAAAATACAGTGTGTGGCAAGCCTACGCACGACGGAAGTGAAACTTTTAGTATTCTTCTCTCTCTCTTTTCATTTCATATTATTAATATTCAGAATGCTGTACATTATAGTTTTAAAAAGCATACATTTATTTATAGGCGTGTTGTTAACAAATGAACGTTTAACTAGATTCCTAATATTGACATATTTATAAGTGGCATGTGATAAAAAAAAAATAAAAGTTATAAAAATATGGGATTCGAACCCGGGTCCTGCATAACGAGTGTCGAACGCTCTGCCTCTAGACCACAAGGAGAGGTATCTCGCGCGACGAGAACCGCGTATAACGTGTACTCATCAATTGACTTTTAACATGTAAATTTTCGTTTTCAAACACGGCAAATGAATAATATCACATAACGTCTCGTTAACGCTTTATGTAGGGTCGAATAGAAGATATATCGGCAGTGTGAAGTCATATCTGTCGTTTTTAAAAATATTTCCGTATATTTGTCCGTATATAAATTAATAATGGGTGTGTTTTTTACTAAAAAAACTTGTCGCGCACGTCTGCGAGAATAATTAGTCGCGTTATCGGCCTTGATTAGTAATTTTAATAATTCAAAATAAAAATAATTAATCAAAATACCGAACGACTCTACCGGCTCGATTTGTAAGCTATATTTCGACAAAAATATCATATTGGTACCGACCGTTAATTCTAGCCAATTACTCGAGTGAACACCTGCCGGTCTAGAGTCTCACTAAATGGATTTAGACATTTCGGGAGACTATCGGTAAAAATTAACAAATTTATGTAATTTTTAAAAAAATTATTAAAAAAAATGTAGATATTTTCTTATATGTATACCTGACAAAGTCGCAGCACGAGAGCATTTTATCACTTTTCCTCGTATTAAATCAAAATCACAAAAAGAAAAAAAAATTAGTTAAAGCGGGGATCGAATCTCGGTTCTTCGCGACGACAATCGGGCGCTCTGCCTCTAGACCGCGAAGCTGAGTTTGGAGAGTGACCTAAACTAGGTATATAATATTAGCTAGGCTCCTATAGCGAAATGATCCCCGTTTTTCGTGACGGTCATGAGTCGGTTTTACTCCGGTCCTCGAAAATGCATAACGCGCGTAAAGAAGTTTCACTTCAATATATATCCTGGGCATGACCAATTGCCAGTCTTCAGAGACACGTAGAGGTATTGCTCTGATTAAATATTTTTATCTTTTATTAAACAGTTACATATCTAACAATGAGATTCTGGCTCAATAAATTTCTTTGTACCAGAATCTCACTCTCGAGGATGTCGCCATAACCTCCTTTATTGTACAGCGAACCGCACGAATTTGTTCGTGAAATGTAATTGATCAAAAGATCGTTATGTTTTTCATGTCCTACAACGCACTCTTACAACGCAAGGTTTTTGTTACTGCAAATACATTGTATAAGCGGTACAATTATTAAAAAATCTGTTATTAAAAAAATTGAATTAAATAAATAAATCATTGAATAAAAAGATATTTATTTTTTTGTGTTTAATTCGTAGAACTCCATTTATTTATGTTTTTAATTTAATTAACACAAAATTTTATAATATATTATTAAGTTCTACAAGTATTTTTTGGTTTTTGTTATTGTTACAGCTGTTTCGACAGCAAAAACCAAAAAAAAAAACTTCCAGAACTTAAAAATTATATTATTAAATTTGATTTTAATTAAATTAGAAGAAAAAAGGAGTAAAAGATAAAGATATATACAATTTCATTCTTAAATTTTTAAGGCATTTGGTTATTCATAATTTTATGTATAAAAATTAACACATTATATAGAAGTCTCTTTTTTTATAGATATCCAAATACTAATAAATATAAACGAAACATGAAACAGTACAAGACTGATTAAAATTAAAAGATAACCGTCACAACTAGTGAATATCTCGGTTACAAACCAAATTTATTAGAAAATTCGTTTCCATTTAAAAAGATAGATTCCAAAAATAATGGAAAAATTAGTTGCAAGATTATTTGAAATATGAGCTCGATAAAACGGACCTTTAATAAATAGGTCCCAATGGTTAAGTTGGTTTAGACGCCTGTACCGGTAAGACAAGAGATCCTGGATTCGATTCCTGGTTGTGGCCGTTATCCTTTTTTTATTTTTCTGTGTCTTATTCTGTTTCATTTTCCGTTTAGCTTTATTAGTGTTTGGACATCTATAAAAAAGAGACTGCTTATGATGTGTTGATTTTTATACATAAAATTATGAATAACCAAATTCCTAAATATTTTAAGAATGAAATTTAATTTAGTAAAAATATTGATAATTATGATACCAGAAATGTTAATAGAATTAGATTACCGCATACGAGAAAAACAGAATCAAAGAATTGCTTAATGTATAAAGGATTAAAGATGTATGTAAAGAATTGCCTGAAAGTCTGAAGAATGACTGTATTAAAAAATGTTACGTTTACAACAAAAATATAATTTTATTAGTAAAAAAATGTAACCATGTAAATATTAGTTTATATGCGTGAAATTTTATATGAACGAATTCAATTAATATTAAAAAACTATTATATTTTTCTTCAATGATATATTACATTGACGGGTATAATCTTCAAAATAAGTTAAAAAGAAAAAGTTGTTAAAAAACCCTGCACTTACTCAAATTTAGTTTTCGCATTCTGCTGATTTAGTTCCAGAATCCACAAATATGTGCAAAGAACTTTTGAAAATATTGCATTAGTTTTAATGCAATATTTTCAAAAATGAAAAAAAAAATCATCCACTGAATATGTTTTATGAAAGATTATCTACATGATGCCATACTTTATTAATGTACAAACAATATTGATGACGTACGCGGAGCGCTTCAGATACCATTTTTTTATAAGTGGTTATCAATCATTCTATAATAAAAACTTTGTTGATTTACGTCGCCATACATCAAGGGTTAGGTTGATGTCCCATTATGTGTTTACTTCTATTACGAAAAATACCATTAAAGCTCATACCAACATTCTATATTATTACGTATAACTCCTCTTACATCAGATACCCAAAAAAACTAAAGATAAAAAATTCTCGCCATCGATTTTATTTATCACTTTGTTTGCTTTTCTATTATCTCAATAGTTCTGCAATTCGGAAAATGTTCAGGCTATTATTTGTGTTAGGCATCCTTATCCCTTAAATTAGTATTCGACCTTTCCTTCTCAAGAATTTGCGATATAAGCAATAAGCAATAACACAATATTAGTAAGCGGCGTTCGTTGATAGTAATTCGCGTTATTTTTACAGCTGATATATTATGTTTTATTAAAAAATATAATGTTTCTGTTTGTCAGAAGTAAGCATAATATTTGATTTTATTAAGAAATCCAAGTTTTATAAATAAAATCTTGTGGAGTTTACTAGCATTATTAAATGTGAAGATCTAACTAACGCTAATCAAATGATTCACACTGATAGAGAAACCACATGGATCATATTATTTGCAACAATTGCGTATGAGCAAAAAATAGTACGTGATTCAAACGCTTAAATGTTTCCATTATTACTAAGTAATATTTTACTATCTACAATTTTTGTTTTAAATGTTTATCAAAAAACCAAATACTTTACCGGGAAAGGAGCATGACCTCCAAAAGCTTGAACCCCAGCAGAACCTGCGGAAAAAAGAAAAACCAGATAATAAATCAAATCAACTGTGGCATCACTAAACATCAAATAATAAGAATGTATATTAATTCATTACTTTTACATAATCTTATCATAAGTTACATACATGTAATATGATGCTATCTAATTTTAAATTGTCTTTGTAATTTTATTTATTTATTTTTTTAATCTTTACATTGTCTTTTAAATGTTGAGTTTGTGACCTTGTCTTCAATTTTATTTTTTATTAAATTAAAAAAAGATCACAGTAGCAAAGAAGTGGAATGGTAACAAGTAGTGGAGAAGAAATCTATTAACTATAGGTATTAAAATGTGTATATATTTGATAAATATACAGATATTTACTGTACTATACGTACAAAAGATAATCTACGGATAGTTATGCTACGCTTACTCCTGAACCTCTAAGAGATTCTTATGTTCACCCAACGATGTGTTAGGTAGATGCAGATTCATATTTTCTCGACTTACAACACCTGAAAATGATTTATTTTGCAGTCTGCAAATCTATTATTGAATATGGTATCATAGCATTGGGAGGCGGCACTTTATCTGCACTAGACCCAATAATAAAGGCTCAGAAAACAATTGTAAAAATAATTCTTAGGCCACCTATAATTACAGACTCAAATCTAATTTTTAATATTATGAATGTGTTTGATGTTCGGGAGCTATATGCAAAAACTATCCTAACTCATCTATACTCAAATATACATAATTACTACAAAAAAACTTCAAATACACGATGTACTCGAAGCAACAACAAAAACTTACTACAAATACCGATAACGCATACTACGTTTGGTCAACGAAACTTTAAATACTTTGCTACAAGACTCTGCAACATTCTTCCAGACAACATAAAACAATGTGATTCACAAAAAAATTTCGAAAATAATGTAAAAACTTGGATCAAAATTAAAATAGGGCCTTTACCGGTGCATTCACCCGAATTCGCAGTTATAGTTACCACATTATTGAGCGAATACATCTTAATACAAGTAGAATACCAGTATGTTTAAAGGTATTAGGAACTAACATGAAAAATTCTGCCTCAACATAGGCTAGCCTAGTGAGGCGATATTTGAGAAACCTCAACTAACTGTACTTTTATTTTCTTTTTACCTTCATCACATTGTTTGTATTTTTCTGTTAATTTGATAATCTTAAAAAAATTACAAATCAATGTACAATATACACCATAATATGCATTTGTAGTTGTAATGTGCAAACTTCCTTAAATAAATATTTATATTATTATTATAGAGTAATTTGATTGCACGACTGTCAAACATCAAAAACCCAAGAAAGCGTAATCATAGACATCCAAATTAATAGACTTGGAGGCAAACCACGTAACCATATTTTTGACGAGGAGGGTTCGAGAATGCTTTGAATAAACTACGACATCAGTCGTACGTTGACCGCCGAAGAGCGCATATTGAAATAACCAGACCCTGCACAGAAAGGTTAAGTTCACTAATGTAAGGCAAAGGTTTGTAGTACAGTACATTGAGGGACTTTTCTACGCAGGATCTGTATTTCATTTTTGAACGAACCACCTGGCGTAATGACGCATGGCGTTGCGATAAGGTATTTTTGCGGACATAGTCTGTTTATGAGAAAACTATTTGATATTTTTACGTGAAAAGTTTTATAGTCTTTTAAGATAAATGTAGAATTAAGAAAAACAAAATTGGAGTTCCTGAAATTATGATTAAGGTTCTGAAAAAACAATTGAAACGGTAATTGCGCTAGTTTAGTGATCGTAGGTTTATTATTTATTTTATAGGATTTCTAACATTTTATTTGTTTTGGTTTAAATGTTTGGGTTTATTGTAGCTCTAAGAGAAAAAAAATCAATAAAATTAATAAAAACTAACTTCCCGAAAATAACCACAGCTCTTACTACAATAGTTATTACTTATTTTCTATATATTGGTTTGCCGGAGGATCCAGGTGGACAAACTATATTTTAGTTTAAAAAATATATTTAAAAAAATAAACTCTCTATTTTCAAAACCGTAAAAAGTATGAAATACAAAAATAAATAAAAAAAATGCAAAGAAAGTTAAAGAAAAATATTTATCATAAAATACAAAAGATGTATTAAATGTACATAAAATAAACGATACTAGCCTTCGGAATCATCCAAAAAACTATCAACATTTAAATTACTTCAAATTTAGTCAAGTTTGACCCACGACTATGAACACGCTGGTTACAAAAAATAAACTAACATTCAAGTCACATCAAGATAATCCTCAGAAAGTTTTTTTTAATCATAAAAAAGTGTTAATTTCAATATATCGACAAAATTCACGATGGCCCATCAGTTCTGTGGGATGAAGACACCGTGCGGCGCTACAAATGAGTGATGTGGGTAAAATATACAACATTTGTAAAAGTGTCTATCCAAGTAGTGTAACAAAATATAAAATTTTGGAACCGAGTCCGAACTTTTTAATTATTTTAATATCAACGGTATAAAATATACCATATACAATAAATTATAAACAGTGACATCAAAAAATATACAATTAACAGAAACTCTAGATGGATATAAAAAGTTAGAGATACAAGTACTAGGTTAGACTAGGTTAGATTAGTATTGATTGAAATATATGATAGTATAGATACATGATATAATATATTACAATAGCTAAAATGTATGCATTTATTTTCAGGTTTTGTCTACCCGATTCGGAATTTGTAGTTTTTACGCAATATTATTAATAAGGATTTTTAATTAAGTTTTTAAGCAATATTATTTATATATTAAAAATATATTTTATAATATTTTGTATTTAATTTTTTACGTAATATTATTATTAAATATTTTTAATTAAGTTTTTAAGAAATATTATTTATATATTAAAAAAATATATATTAATATATATTTTTATTTAATGTTTTAATATTTTTTTTTCTCTTCCCTTTTAATTATTTATATTTAATTTTTTACACAATATTATTAATAAGGATTATTAATTAAGTTTTAAGCAATATTATTTATATATTTAAAAGAAAAAAATTATTAATATATATTTGTATTTAATTTTTTACGCAATATAAGGATTTTTAATTAAGTTTTTACGCAATATTATTTATATATTACAACAAACAAAACATTTCTAATATTAATATACCTAACAGAAGTTCAGAATACAAGGCTTTTTATTATTATTTTACGCAGCCAGTAATTTTCGCGCCATTGTAAAAAGGAGTAGTAATTCCTAAGCAGATTTTTGCCTAATTTAAAAATCACAGAAAGGAAGATTTCCCTGATTGGCTGATCTATTAATTTGAATGTCTCGATAAAAACTAACTACTTGGTTACGTAGGTGCTTGTTAATCATACTATAATTAGATAATATCGTAAGCCGATGAGAATTAACATTATAGAAAAATGGAAAAAGAATGAGATTGGCAATAGCTTTCGAAAAAGGTTTCAAAACAAACATTATCATTTAGTCGGGTATTTACTGTACATAGAATTGCTATTCCTTGTTGTTGAGCTTTGCTGAATGATGTTGTATTAATTATCTCGTTAGAGGATAGTTAAAAGCTCTAATTGCATGAGACAAAAGTTTGTAAACATTTCAAATATACAAAGAGTTTGAAACAAGCTTTCTTCTCTCGCAACTTCATCGCCCCTGCGCGTCTCTTCGCTCAAGGCAGCCCGCGGTAAATTATTATTTATCCCGTGTATTTTATTTAATTTCGTGATAAATACGGAAACCTCTGTCTTCATCTAATTCGCGGAAAGTCTTTTACCAAGAATTTTTTATCTACTTACTTTAAAAAGTTCTTGGTTTATCGGGATAGGCAGTACTTAAAAGATGAAAGATGGATTACCGACGGATTAATCCATTTATTCACAAGCAATTTTCGCGAGTTTGTTCCTACATGCTATACGACACTATACTTGATGGATTTCCAATTTAAAACATTGAAACTTCTGAAATTTTTTAAAACTATTTTCCTTTCACTAGCCAGCAGTGCGCACTTGAATTAATTATTGATAGTGGATTAAGTTTGAAAAAAGAATTTTATGCAGTAGCGTGTTCTTCTGTTTTAAATAGTAATCCATTTAAAATTATTAACATGTTCCACCCCATTCACATGTGACTATTCAAGCAACCGCAAAGGAGAAAAGTCCCGATAACAATAATTTAAGGGTGAAAAATAAAAAAATAAATGCTTATTGAAACCCACAAAGAACAGATTTTGACAATCTCCAAATCGAAATAGGATAATGCGACTTTATCAATTATTTTTGCATTAACCTCACATATGAGGCTCTGAAAAAAATATTTTTCCTCAGGGCCAAGTCATCTTTTGGGATGCTGTGTGGAGGTTTTTTTATGGAAATGAAGGAGAGGAAGTTCTGGAAAGGAAAATGTTATCAAGGTTGGGTAGGTACTTAGGGATCAGTGCGTCCAGAAGTGATGGACATATGATTATTAACCCCCCCCCCTCCAGCCTCTCTCGATCTGGCACGCCACGCAGCTGGTGGGTAGGCGCATCATGAACACACCTCACCCGATGAACCCGGGCATCTCTGCTAAATCACCAAACGTAACGAGGCACTTAGAGTGACCTATGGCCGAGGTCACCCCAAGTGATGATAAAATATCGCACATGGTTTAAGTAACATCTTACTTCATCGTAATAATGTCAGAAGCTTACGAAGCTCGCAAATTAACAACTTAATTGATAGCCCTGCCATCGTTGCCACTATTAAATTCCATGAGCCGACCAGGAATCCAAGACAAAATATAACATTCTTCTGCAATACATACACGACCAACTATCAGACACACTCACTGACCAATAGGATGCATGATGTGCGCAACAAGTATTGGGGTGATATTATGTAACATTTATGTACACTCCCCTTCCATACACAAGCAAATGCTTTCAATGGAAGAGTAGTAAAAAAAACCCAAGATGTAAAATGAATTATGTACCATGTAAACTTATTATTAAAAATAAAAAATAATTCCAAAAAAAAAAAAAAAAAAAAATTGATTTATTTATTGACTCCATTTATAGAATTAAGTATAATCTATACCAACACTTTGTCGAATCCTACAAATTATAGTAACGTTGGTAAATTAGTTTTAATGTTTTATCTTATATGTAGTGTTGTAATTTCTTTTTTTACTTTATGTTACTCTTACGTTTTACTAATATTACTTCATATTTTTTCATTACACGTGTAATCACAATTTTACAATTGTGTATTTTGTACCTACTTTACGATGGATTACATCTATTTACTGTCAGTATCTCCTGTATAATACAGATATTCTCCTATGTACACTGCATCATGTATCACTTTTATGTAAAAGCCTTTTTAGGCGTATATATAAATAAAAATATAAATAAAACGGTTTAAGTAACATCTTACTTCATCATAATAATGTTAGAAGCTTACGAAGCTTGCAAATGGTTTAAGTAAATGGTCATCATAATAATGTTAGAATATTTTGTTGGAAACCTGTTGTTAGGTATTAGTTAATAGCATTGGATAACAATGCAAAACACATAAGTCTAAATTTAGTTTACTTACTTTTCTCCTATGTATATTGAATAAAGCCTTAAAGTATGACGTCAGCCTCATTCTGTAGTGTTTTCGAGGTTATGTTAAAGACATTTTCCGCCTTGCCTGGAAAGAGATAAATAAATATTTGTCTTACCTTCCTTCCAGATGGGAAGTGACGTCTTACTGTGGCTATTTTTAGATCCAAATGATGATACAATGTCTGGTCTACTTATATTCCCACATTGGTAAAAAAAACTTATGAATAACAAAAGAAAGGTTCAGTTGAAAAGTTCTCCGATGAAAACTTATAATATTTTTTTCCGAAACAAAATTTCTAAATTTGTAGAACTAAACCACCCCCAACACTTAGAATTGTTTTGGAAGGCGGAACGTGGGAAGCTGATTTTATTTGGCCTATTTTTTTAAAAACAGTATAGCTCATTTCTCTCTCTCAATAGAGAATAGGTCTCCGTCAATATACCAGTTTTTGGAAGCAATTCGTTATTTCCTGGAATTTCGGGAAAGCATTTCTACATACTGCTAACTATTTGAAGCAATATTTCAATTCAGGATCGCTTGTTGAAATCGGATAAAAGTACTTTATAGTTAGGTGCGAGTTTTTTTTGTTGTTTGACATTTACCCAACTAAGCCTTCTTGGGGTAAGTGCCCGCTATTTTTTGGCATGCACTAAACACAAAGCCCGCTTTATCGACTAAGTACACGACTCTAAATAAATTTCTGCATATAAGGGCTGCATTCACATTGAATGCGTTAGTTGTACGTGCTGTCGACCGAGTGCACGAGTATAATTAAATTACATGTTGGTATTGATACACTTAGGACTGCATTCTCTTTAAATGCGTTAGTTGTGCGTGCTATCGAACGAGTGCACTACTATAATTAAATTGCACGCTGATATCGATACACCTAGAACTGCATTCACATTGAATGTGGTATTTGTGCGTGCTATTTTTTCCATATTTTTGCCCTCCAGTATTTCACCGATTTTATACAAAAAACGGCTGTGTAAGAAAATATAATTTTACTGTTGACAAGATTTTTAGATAACGAAAATTTTGTTCTTCATTCGTATTTGAAATGATATTCCGAATGATTAATTAGTAATTATTTTTCTTAGCATCGTATTTCGTCAACCGTATTCTAAGTAAAAATAACTTCAAAAATAATTATGTTTTTAATAATAACAATTTTTGGTGTTTTGCATAGCGCCATTTTTGTAAAATATCATCTCAAGGGCGCGAATAATAACACTTTGTTAAAATATCACAAATTCTCCTTAGTAATCAATGTTCTAATAGATCAGTGCCGATCATTTTAGTGCATACGTATATGAGAAACAACACATTTTACACTTAACTTGATGAATATTGACATTATTACTCGAATCTGTATCCAGATACGGGAAGAGACCTGAAAATTTAGCGTTATTTTTCTGAAAATACTGCGTTATTTTTCTGAAAATATATAATTTAATTTCTCTTTATTTTTATTATTTTTTTGCAATTTTTTGTTTTATGATTTGTTTAATTTTATTTAAGCAATGGAATTTTTCAACAAAACTGATGTTATGTTAAGTTTTTTTAAATTAGGCAGCGTTGAAACACAATTTTTTTTAAATTTTAATGTTAAGATTATTGAAATTAGGCAGCGTTGAAACACCGTTTTTTGAAATTATAATGTTAAGTTTATTGAAATTAGGCAGCGTTGAAACACCGTTTTTTGAAATTATAATGTTAAGTTTATTGAAATTAGGCAGCTTTGAAACACCTTTTTTGAAATTATAAAACCGTGTTTTGTTCAGTTTTGAAAAATGAGTTTTTTTCAAAACTGAAAAACTTTGACTGTTTTCAACATAAAATTAGCTGTGTTCTATTGTATTACTATCCACTTTCGTCAAAACCGTGTACGAATACGAAATGATCAGAACTTTCGTTTTCTCATTTTATGATACCAAAAAGTTCACATGAAAAATTCACAAATTCGCTTTATTTAGCTAAAAATTTGAAATTTCGCGTTATTATCGTGAAAATGTCAAATTCGCGTAACCGGAAACTGAAATTTTCTCGGTCTCTAGATATGGCAATCGTTGCTTGTTTTGCTATTTTGTATGGAGAATTACACAATAATACCCTCACTAGCCTTCACCTTCTATACGTGGGAATGGATATGGATTCCTGCTACATAATCTATTACGTAATGTGTTTTAATATATTGTGTTACCTACTTATATTCAATTCATTGTGTAAGATACATATCAAGCATTTCTACTAGCATAGTTGTGTGGTGAACGGATTTAGGTATTTTTATTATAATGATTTTAGTAAACAAATAGAATAATAGTACTCACTTAAAATTTTTAATTTCCACGGGAGATTTAAATGAATAATTGCTAAGAGATTATGTGGTAACAATATCTTTTTACGGAATAAAAATACTTCAAACTAACAAACACAAAAAATATTTAAGTTCTATTTCTAAAACACAGCAAACTTCTGGACCTAAAGCAAACTCATTATAATCAACCACTACCGTTTCGCTAAGGAACTTAATCGAAAAGTTAAGATGAAGCTATTATTAATACCAACATTAAAATCAGTTTTACTGATCGTTTCGTAGATTTCAGGAAAATTCATTACTTGGTTTACAAAATAACAATAAAAAACTTTTAAATAAACTGACAGAATATGGCCGATCAAAAGCTTGAAAATGCTTTTGAATGGCAAAACGATTTTTATTTTACCTTGATTATGTAAATTAATACACAGCACAGTAACAGCGATCAAATTAAGAAACCCACCTAATATTTTTCTTATATTGTAACTATAAATTGAATTAATCCAATATGTTATCATGTACCCTGTTACAGTGTTCCTTAACTGCATATTATTAGATGTACCTTGATAAAATTTATCAGGTGTTTTCATTAAAAAAAACTAATATGCGGGTGTACAAATATGTCTGAAAAAGTTTTTATTTTGATTACTTTGATAAATATATATGTATATAGACTATATTACTAGCGTAACTATTAATGTAAAGTATGGAAACATAATTCTTAACAGCAGCGTGTACAAATGTTAACTAAACCAGGCAATTTGGCTGTCCTAAAACGGGAAAATTTCCTAGTTGGACAGCCAAAGCTTCCTTAATATGTATGTAATTATTTGTATCTAATAAATAAATAAATAAATAAATAAATAAATAAATAAATAAAATAAATAAAATAAATAAAATAAATAAAATAAATAAAATAAATAAAATAAATAAAATAAATAAAATAAATAAATAAATACCTAATCATTATAAACTAATGAAACCGAAAAGATATCTATTACCTGAGAAAGGTGAAGGTTCTCACATAACCCCCATCCTTCTGCCCCACTTGACCGTTTTCCCACTGCTTATAAAAAAAGGTTAGGGGAAGCACTAACCTTTTTTTCCTGAGAATCCCGACAGTGGTTCTTCCCAGAACACCTATATTTTTAAAACTCAGCCTGATAAAACTCGTAAATTGCATCCTTTACTGATAGAGGATTATTTCGGTTTCTTTGGCCAGTTTTCATTTATTTTTTCGAAGGTTCGTAGTAAAATAATCACACATACCAGCTATAAAAATAAGCAAGCTCTACGGAAAACTACTACATTGCGAAAGAGGTTTCCTAAAAGATCATTGCGTATGTCGATGAAATGATATCAAAGGGAGAAAGGTCTTTGGGGGAGGATATGAATGTTATTTATAATTTTGTGAACCATGAAAAACCCTCAGTATTCTTTCTAGAATTTGCTTAAAGTTTTGTGGTTTAGCCTTCAGTTTTTTATTTTTAAAATTATTTTTTCCTTGAAAACTTACTATTAGTGCTAAAGATAGATATATTTTCAAGATTCAGATTAAAAAAATTCAATCCGCTCCTCAGTTTTAATGTCATCTTTCCTGGTTGAAACCGTAGACTTTTAGAAATAAGACATCGTTGTAGAAACAAGTTATTCCTCCATTCCCCCAATTTCAGGAACCGACGCATAATAATATGTTCTATTTCGTCTTATTCTGTTCGGGTAACTTGTTCGGGTATAAAACGGTTATCTGGATTTTAATACCATTTTCTACAGTTTTTTTGGGAAAATATCTTGTTTAACCATTCCATGATAAACTCGACAAACAAGGTTTTCATTCGTTTTGATTTTCGGAAAACATTTATCTGTCCTGAAAGCCAGATGTTAGTACCTATTTATTCAAAAATCACATTTACTATCCATAACAACTTTAAAATTTCCGTAGACTCCAACACGAACAAGGAGTGTAATAGTTTGGTATATTTAAATTCATTTTTGATCAATTTGGACTTGTATTTTAATTTTGAATTTGTTTGTCACTTGTAAAGATACTAATTTATAAATGATACGAATACCGATATATACAAATAAAGTGAAATTCTGTTTGAAAGTTACCATCAAGTTTTAAAGAGCTTTTAATATTGGTCTATTCTAGATCACCAATTCTAGAACCTATTCTAGATGAATTAAGTAATGTAAGCATTTTCCATGAGTTATTTATACGGTTTCGACAACCATATTCAGATAAGTTATAAATTTATTTTAATTAAGAATAAAAATTTTAATAAAAAATAAATCAACAATTTGTTCAATAATAGTTTTTTTTAATTCCCCGTTGCGAATTGTATACCGATCAACTGCTTGGAATGCAACGATGCTGACTATGACATTTCACAACCAAATATTTTAATAACGGAACCGACGTTTTTAATAAATTTTAAGCATTTTAAGAAAATTTCATTACAACATAAGAATTAAAGGGCAGACACGCGAAATCACGGTATAATATGATTCCAATTTTTAAAAAGACAAATAAAATAATTTTCTAAAAAAAATTATACTATTATCTACCTACCGAGTTTGTCAGTTGTACAATTGTTTCAAGCAATCAGTTCCAATAATGAGAATCATACTTAAATTCAAAGAAAATCTGAGTTCTTAGTAAAGTTCATTTAACCTGAGTTGCAGACTCTCAACCGAAATTAGTATTTTTGATTGGTCGTCGACAAACATAATACAACTTACTATACATATATTTAATATTATGTTTTGTATGCACAATGTTTAAATAGTCGTTATAATAAAAAAATAAAATAGAAATATGTATGAATGTTCTATTTCAATCCTCATTATTTCTCGTATTATTTCTTATTATTTCTCATTTCAACAAAAGTTAAATTTCGAGGTTTCAATCTGGATGCCTAAAAGCTGAACGTTTTCTATTGGGGTAGCAGAATTTCCAAAGTGACTAGATGCTAATCCTTTACAGGTAACTAGTAGTTACATCGAATTACAAATGAATTTAGCTCTGGTCAAAAACCCAGCTTTATTAACATGGTTGACTAATGGAAATCGCTTTAAAGGACTTCTTCGAGACCCGCATTAACTGATATCTTCCTACAACCTAACCCTAATAATTACAATCAGTGGTTCGCGGTCTTTTTTACTGGGAGTACAGAATATCAAGAGAAGATATTATATTTATATACCTATTTCATCTAATTTTACGGATTACCCTCATTTTCTCTTTGAACTCGCATTCTTTTTTATGTATTCAACATTATATTTCGCCGTTGTACAGTATTATATATAAATAACAAGAATAACTGCGAAAAATCAATAAATGCAACAGCTGTCTAGTCGAAAGCCGAAACCACACTAGAGAAAGCGCAACACAATGTTGCATAACTAGCGATTTAAGACAAAATCGCTGTTACTAGTGGATTTACAAATGACATTAAAGAAATGAACTAACAAGATAATAAAAATTTACAAACATTTATTATGAACTTCTAAAGAGAAATAACATTTAACTTGCACCTATGTAGTGCAAAGTTCACCTGCCGGCGCGGGCGGTGTTAGCTCGGCCAATCTCGTTACATCAAAATCCAGAGGTCACGTGGCATCAAACGTTCTCTATCGCGGCGCACAAAGATCATCTTGTTTTGGCCTAGGTTATAAGATTTCACCGTTAGGGGGTTGCGTTGTTTTTTGTATGAAGTATTTTGTGATGATTCTACAACGCACAGCATGGGAATCTCGGGTTGCTCTTTGACCGCATGTTTCAATCGCGTCGCTTTTAAAGGCAACATTTTAATGGCGTGCTGTTGATAATGTGCTATTGCAAGTTTATCTCATAATCTCATATTTTTAATGGAGGTTCAATGCACAAACGCACTTTAGAGAAAACCGTCAATGATTACGATAACCTGTATAGACATATATAACTGTAACTATAAAGCCAGCAAGCTCTTGTGAAGTGTAACAAAAAATATTATTAATAAGAATTTAAACGAGAGTCAACATTGTTTTTCTTATCGCTCATTTTGTCTAATATTTTTACAGACAAAATTATATCTCTAAATTCATGGTGGAAATTATGTAGTGAGCTAGAAATTCATGATGTCATAGCTCACCGAAAGATAGAATTTGCTGGTTCATATACCTACCCGGGCTGTTTTACAGATGAATTTCTGTACCTACGAAGTTTGTCTGAAAGTTATCGGCTTGCTGAGAATTATAAATCAAGTAATTCACGCAGATACGAGAACGTGGAATTTCTATTGATAATTTTGCATGTAATTCTTCTAACCATCCTCAAATTAGTAAATCAATTAATTCGAACGAATAGCAAACAATGTTGCAAGCGTTTGACAAAAGTGAAACGAGCCAAAACTCAGTTTAAAGACGAATGATCATTTAAATAATTCATCCCAAGTAATTTGTTAAAAATATAGACTTCATTATTAATTTAAAAAAAATCTGAAACAATATATATGATTTCGTGATAATGTATTTCCTCAAGTTATTTATTATTTCAGGTTTATACAACTGTGTTGTAAATTTTTTAACGGTCCATCAATCTGGGCACTGAACCATTCAAAATATATTTTCCCACTAATTTTTTGATTATCAGTCCAGATCATAGCCACCTCACCTTAGGGATTTTCGTAATGCTGACATTCAAAAATTTTGTTTTTTAGTTAGTTTAAAGTCATGGTGTTTGAAAGAGAGAGTACGAACACAGTGTGCACTATCGTTGTGAACGGTGAATACTTGGAGCAGGTGAATAGGTTTGTGCATTTGGGAAGCATGTTTACGGAAAATGGAAAGACTGATATATATCTATTGAAAGAGGGTTAATGGCAGGTAACTTCGTTAATAGAGGAGTAAAGATGGTTGGCGCTAACAAAAAAATGTCCAAAGAAGCAAAGCTAGCAATTCATAATAAACTGCTGGTACCTACCCCTGATGCATAGCAATGAGGCGAGGAATTGGCAGAAGAAGGATGAAAGTAGACTGAATGCTGTAGAAATGAGATACCTAAGACGTAGGTGTGGTAAAACCGGATATTATCTTGTGAGAAATGTGGAGATTTGTAAAGAATGCAAGGATGATGTAAGCGTAATGAGCAAGTTTAAGAAAGGGACGCTTAGATGGTTTTGGCATGTAGAGAGGATGACGTTCGAAGTAGACGTGGAACGATCGAGTGAACCAAAATAGAGTCAAGATAGAAAAATGGTCCAAAGAAGCGAAGCCTGGAAATGGCGGAGGAACCAGTTCACAATAGAGTGCTGATACCTACCCTTATATATGGCACTAAGGCCTGGAACTGGAGGAGGAAACCGTTCACAATGGAGTGCCGATACATACCCCGATATATGGCAATAAGTCCTGGAACAGGCGGAGGAAGGATAAAAGTAGACTGAATGGCAGAATAACAGAAGAGTATGTATGTGACGATTTACGAATGTAAATGAGGCAAGGAGTGTGTGCTAAGACCGAGTTGTTTGGTGATCCGTCTTCTCTGCCCACCCTTGCGGGGAAACGGCGTGATGGTTAGTTAATTACTTGGTTATTTCTTTCTCTCTATCTTTATAACTCGAAATACTCTATTTTAAATATTGAATGATTCTCCAATACCTTGCTTCAGTTACTTTGTAATGGTTTCTACCCAAAGAGAACAACATACGAACTTTTATTTTACCAAGAATACTGAAATTTATAAAATTTATTATAAAATATGTATCGTCCTGTAAAGTGATAGAGTAAGTAATTTCCCACCTCAAAGCACTCACTTTACGAGCGAATGAGCTCGTAAGCCCTATTTTATATACCTACGATTATAACAAACGTGAGCAAGAAAATAACATTAAATATTTTGAATACGTATTTACTTTGATGAAGGCACCGCTAGATTGACTTTCCTTGAGTAAACATTGGAAGTAAATTGACCACGCTTGTGACCTACGTCGTTATTATTAATCTAATGACGTCACTGACGCCTAGAAGGATTACTTTCCTAAAACCCCAACCTCGAGTTACGTCACGAGTCAAGTCAAATATTTTTGTACTTAATTCTTGGTATGACATGGGCGAATCTAGTATTTTCTATGTGTTTATTTACTATACTAAGGTAGCTATACCGATTTAACTTCCGTATTACACAAATGATTAAACTTTTTTTGTTCTTACTTCAGCTTCGCAGTTTTTTTTGTAACTGCGAATTTCACACTCGCATCGCCGTTTCGAGAAATATTGCGAGGCAAAGAATTAAATGCGAAATATCAAGCTATTCAGTACTTTCCTGCCGCCGGTTTAGCCACGTCACAAACGCGTATTAACCTTTCCCTTACGGCGTTTAAAAATTCCTCGTCCTCTTGTGCTATACACTCGGTAAATATTTAGATATTGTAATTACTTAATGCAATACATAAATGTATTGCGGAGGAATACCGAAATTGTGAGCTCTGTGTTTTCTGAGAAATACTCTATTTATTAGAGAGAGATATTCGATGTTCACCCAGTTAACAGCACCGGCAAGGAAAGGTTAAACAACGAACTTACTGGCTTGTTAACCCAAAAGATACAGAGTAGGCCCCCTGGTCACTTTTCAAGCAACGTTTCGATTCTGAATGGTGATCTTTTACCAGGGTAGTAGATACTTGTGCTCATATATTTGTTTTCATAATTTTTGTATATTTTGATTAAAATAGGATGTAACACGTACTGTAAAAAATAAAAATAAAATTCTTCTAGTGTTTCGTGTCTTCTTAAAATTTATAAAGAAATAAATTGATGTCAGCTGCATTGAAGAAAAAAAAATTGAGAATACTCGATCAATTACATAAGTTGTAATTTCTTCATTTATTGATACTGGTTTTTAGAGACGATCTCACTTACGTGAGAGTAATCCAGTTATAAACACTCAGTTAATATTCAAATACCTACCACAATTACAATATCTACCCTTACATAGTATCCATTGATTTTCATAAATCTAAATAAAGATTCATAAATAAAAATACAAAAATATTTATTTAAAAAAAGCAGAAACTGAATCTAAACATTCGGGTTCCGCGGGTAATATTACAGACTTTGAAGATCATTCGGGTTCCGCGGGTAATATTACAGACTTTGAAGATCATTCGGGTTCCGCGGGTAATATTACAGACTTTGAAAATTATTCGGGTTCCGCGGGTAATATTACAGACTTTGAAGAACATTCGGGTTCAGCGGGTAATATTACAGACAAAATCTGAAGAACATTCGGGTTCCGCGGGTGATATTACCGACAAATTCTGAAGAACATTCGGGTTCCGCGGGTGATATTACCGACAAAATCTGAAGAACATTCGGGTTCCACGGGTGATATTACAGACAAAATTACACAATTTAATATGCATATTACTTTTGTTATTATTATTTTTAATCACTTGTCACCGTGGGATAAGTGACAACAAATAAATGTAAGGATGGGTTTTTTATCTAGAAATAAAAAATATATTTAGGAATACTAAAATGTATTACAACAAAAAAGACAAAATAAAAAAGAAATTAATTAGCATCCTTCTATTAAATCTGTCTGACAAAGGGCTTGCATGGGTAAAATCAAGTTGTGATTCCAGTTCGTTCTTGATGCGAAGTAGTAGATTCTGGTTCTTCACAGCAACTGTCCCAGTTTATATTTTATCCAAAAAATAATGCTGTAGTCCATTGCAAAATAGCCTCGCGCTGCTGGTCTCCAAAAGGGTCCTACTTAACCAATCAGGATCGGCAGATGTCATCCGATTCAATCAATCCAATAGTCAATGCTCCATGTGCAAAAGCTGATGCTCACAAAAGTGGCGAATGATTGAAATGAACCACATATTCTAGCTCCCTCGTGTTTGGCAACTCTCCAAGTCAAAATTCCAGGGCTGTCAATTTGACCAATTGCAAAATGACAATGTGTATGTACTTAAAGGTCCCACACACCAAGACCACAGATGCGATGAAAGTAAAGTCTGTTACAAATCTTATTTGTAACAGACTTTAATCTTTGTAAAGTATTTTTGTTGAGTGAAATTATTCATACCTTTAAATAAGGGGGCGCGTCTTACACTCGAAATTTCTTTTAATTGATGAAATACGATAGTAAATAGCGACCCCTTTCCTTTTGTCTATAGTTCACAGACTTTTGCCGGCAAATCGATATCTACGTAGAGAAATAAAGCATTTATTCGTAAAAATAAACCGATTTGTTTCCATTAACGACGAAATGGTTTCTGCTTCATGGTGAAAATATTGCTTTTATTGATATTTCAGACCAACACATCACAATTTTACCAAGGAGTTATATCGTCCTACGAACTACGAACTGACTTACTCGCTAAAAGCTTCTTGAAGTTGGACCTCCCGCTGTCAAAGGGTATGGAGATTAATAGTTAAACTTCATTAGGGTTCATAGCCCAAGATTCTAGGAACGTCGCCCTTAAGTCACCTTTGCTATGAACGTTTGCTTCTTGGTACTCGTCTTGCGCAAATCAATAATGAATTTATCGTATTCCGAAACATAACTTATTCACAAGTTCCACATCCCCATTATAAAGATACACGTACTGCAACAGGTGGTGTTTAAAGAGGAATTAATCATTCACGAGTGAAGAATTTTAATAAAAAGTGAGTGGTAAGGCCTGTTGTAAGGGTGGATTTTATTAACTCTAACTTTAAGAATTTTTATTGGTTAAAACGTTCGAAATCGTTGTTCGTACACACTTTAAAATATAAGTTACAAAACAATATGCTTATCTTATTTTTTAGCTACATCAAAACTTCATAGCTCAGAAGCTCATGATGGTAATGAAATTTCTAGCTGAAAATGGTTGTATTAACTAGAATTGCAACAAGAACAAATATCACCATAAATTTCATGAATTAATTACAAAGTCACATAATTCTTCATACTTTAGAAAAAGAATTCTGGTTTATAGTTAAGATTTTTATTTACATCAAAATATAAAGTAATAACGAATATATATAACAAATATTTAATAGGTCAATTATTAATTTAGGTATTTTGCACAAACGAAAACTGGGCGGACAAAACGACCACATACGGAGAGAAATCGATTTTTGCCCTAACCATAAATTAACAGGTGTTATTAATAAATCAGCAATCTGAGGATATGTTATCTATCTACTATGATAATATACCATGAAGATCCCAAAAAACGTTTTGGCTATATTAATATATGTTAGTACAAAATTTGATAGATATTAATTTATTTTGACAAATTCTTAATAAGTTATTCATAAATGTCATAATAATTCAATATCAATCGGATGCTTTGTTTATATAACATGACGTCGTAATATTTATGCAGTGCAAAAGGCACCTATTTTTTCTTTGATTGAGTGACTCGTATGAAGTCATTACTATAGTAATGACTTCATATTGTTATAACAATAAATTATTAATATTTCGTATTTTACATAATTTTAATTAATCATTCATAAAAATATATTATAATAACTACGATTCAATTCAAACGTCTTATCAAGGGTGCTTTTGAATAATAATATATACTAGCTTTTTGCCCGTTGCAGGCAACTAATGGGTAAAAATTATTCGAGTAAGTGGATGTAAAAAATAAAAAATTACATGTATTTTGGTGTTGAATGTGGATGAAGCAAAGAGTGTGTTTCGACACTTTTGCTTTTTGCCCGAAACTAATGGGTAAATATTTGGTGCGTGGTGTAATGTTTGAATGTGAATAAAGCCAGGAGTGTGTTACTACAAAATTTTAAAAAAGAAATGTATATTTGGAGAAAAAATGGTGCCAAGGAGCAATCATTTTTTCACCGAGCCGTTCGGGTTGGGTAGGTCGAGACTTCAAAAGTCCCAGCGAGTTTTATTTTGGAAAAAAACATTGCCCTATAAACACGCAAAATGTAAAAACTTTTATTGGAAAAAATTATATTAAAAAAAAAACAATTAAATAATCCGTTTTCAATAGTAAATAACTTTCCCAAACTTCTGTGCTCCTGGTAGATTACAGCGTCCTCGAGGTAATTTTTCGCAGAAATGGCTTTATAAGAATAATGATTATGCAAGATAAAAATGTCATTACAAACTTTTAATTTTTTTTAAAAATTACCGAAAAAATATTTTCATAACGCAATTAGGTACCTACTCGTTAAAAAATAAAGAGATAAAAACTTTAAATATGAATGGCTCCCAGGCTAACCTTACCCAACTGCTGCGCTCCTGGTATAAATTGTAAATTTGCGTGACGCTATTGATGTAGTTTTTCACTACGGGGCGACGGTACCCGTGCCAAATTATTTTTACCAAACTTAATTTTATTTCGTTCAAAAGCATTATCGATTTTAAAAAGATAAACTGCCAAAGTCAGTACCTACACAGATTTTTATCGTTTCTTTGAATTAACGTCACTATTTTATAAAACATCATTACGGTGCTAGTCTATGATTGGCTGATTTCTGACTGGCCAAAAGCCCGACTGTTTTAAAATGGCATTTGTTTGTTAAAATAGCTAATGTCAAACTTTAGCCGGTTATTATGAGACATTTTAAACCGAGCGCCATATGTAGGACGGCCGATTAACGTTCCTAAACCTTCGGACGACGAATTTTTTCGAAAATTTTAATCGTAGACTACGCGTTTTCGACGAAATTTAATCATCAGGATGACCATGTAGATTTTGATGAACAAAGCGAACCACGTGGTTTTGAGTGACCACGTGACTAATTTTTTTCCAATGATACCATTATGCAAAGAAAAACATTTCCACTTAAATTAAACCTCTTTCCCGATAAATGGGGAAATTTCGTAAAACTTTTTGTGAAATTTAAAAAAAAAAAAACAACGATACCTGATTAAATCAGACCCGACGCTCGATCAAAATCAATCGTCTTTTTAATTTACGTGAGAGTAATGCGAAAAACGAAACATTTTAGAGCAAAAGAGGCGCAAGAAAGTTTTTTTTTAATCATTCGCGTTCAGGGTGCGTTCGGGGTGCGTTCGAAATTGAATAAAAATATAAACGGTGAAGGAGAAAAAGTTCGATGATGGCGAGATGGCGTTCGATGGAGTTGACAGATCGATGGCGATCGATGAAAACGAAATATTGAGAAAATGCACCGAAATTTGGCCGTTTCGAAACCGTGCGTGTGGCAACACTCGTGGGGAAACATTGATTTGTCGCCGGGAAGCTCTGCCAATTAAACGGCGACAAATCAACTTTTTGCCAGTGAGGCCATCCCGGCGGCCGAAGAGCGTACTGTGGCGCTTTCGCATGGCGCGCCTTGAGCGCTTCCAGTTTCCGCCGCCAGAGGTTCCTCAAATTTTTGTCGACATCTAGCCCCGAACGAATTCGGTCGAGTTGGTCGGGGAATTATTTCCATACAAAATCAGGATTACTCGCCTTTGTACCGGATTTTACCTTAATTTAGTCGAATTTTTCCCAGGCCGAATTGAACCTCGGGTTTTATACCGACAGAGAGGCGTCTCGGTCACTTTTTGCCTCACGCGAAACAAATGAAAGACAACTTTTTTCCGAAACGCCGCGCACGCCAAAACGAACCTCGAGTCGTATCGACTTGAGGGGGAGAGCGGTCGCTTTTCGCCTAAATGCCCCCGAAAAAAAACAAAGAAACTGAGTATTAATATATGGACTAGTTGACAAAAACTGCAGGCGGCGCGGCGTGTGCAAAAATGTACTTGTCATATAGGAACCTATTTATTTTTCTATTCAAATAAAAATATTTGTGAATACATTGTATACGTATGTTGTATAACTTCGTTCATTTTAAATTTACTGGACGAATGAAAACTATTTCTACTAAGCCCGTTATCTCACGAGTCGGTAAGCAACTGTCATAAACCAAGTGCTGCAAGACCCTGCGCAGAAAATAAGGTTTGTAGTGCTAAAATGTTCTGCGGATTCTCTTACAGCATCAAGTTTATGCCTATTGATTACCGAAATTGTGCATTTTGACTGTAAATTTTCAACCAAATCGGTTTGAGAGCTCTAAAATTTCAAGAATACCATTTATTCATTCTTTGCTCATATGCACAGCTCAAATTTTAGAATTTTATAAAATCCGGATGGAACAGATTCCGAAGATAGCCGGTTCCTTGGAAATATAATATCGGGGGATCAATTGGCAGCAGAGTAACCGGGAGGAAAAAAACCGTGACAGGAATATCGTCCTACATGAAGTTGGGTTCATAAGTTAGATTTTTTCATTTCAACATTTATTTATGTATATTTGACATTTTGAATATTTGTTTGGTTTATCTTTTTGATTTTGTTATTAATGTTTGTAAATTTAGGCAATTTATGATCTTGGAAAACTTTTTTTTTGTAAATCTTCTGTTGAAATTGGTTGGAAAATAAGTCAAGACACCTTTTTTATACTATGGGAAGTATGGAAATTTCCTTGGAGGCGAATTTTAAATTCTTCTAAAAACCTTAAGCTCGGGAAATCGGTGAATGGGGAAAAACGTTTATCTTTTTGATATTACAAGAAGTTTGAAAATTATCAATGTCAGGAAGTTTTAATTTTTTTTTTTTAATTCTTCCGGGATAATCGGTAAAAATCCTTAAAATTTATGATCGTAAAATTAGTCGTCAATTTTTTATAAAAACACAAATTTTGGAAATTTTAATTTTTCTGAAAAAAAAAACTCTTTCAAAAATGGAACGTTGCTTGAAAATTTGTGTAAAAGTTTTTTTATCTGAGAAATTCCAAGTGTTTGTAAAGTTCTCAGTGAACGATATTATACAAGAAAGTAAGAATTATTATTATTTTTTTATAAATGTACCTGTGTGCTTTTTGCGTTTTTTTTTTAAATTTTATATTTAATGGCACGCCCCAAAGTATTTGCTTCTCTCAAAATAACCTACTTATTCAGTTTACGTCACAACTTTTCGAAGTAGGTACTATAATTACCATTATAAATAACACATTACGCAAAATGTGCGTTTTTTAATGACCTTAATCCAAATCAAAATTGTTGCTTTAATAAAAGATAGTATTATAAATAAACAAATACTTAATATTGGTATTACTTGCTTGTTTAGTTGTGTGCACTAATAATTAAGTTATTTGCTTTGTCATCGATAGCCCAAAGTTAGTTCAAAGTCAACAGTGGGTTATAATTACCCTAAAGCCACTGTAACATGACAACCCCAATTTTTCCCCCACCCTCTCCCACAATGTCCACGAGTTAAACCAGTATTGTTTGACAACGCAATACAACACTACCTTTAGCAACTGCAGAATCTGATGACTACTTGTTAACGAGAGACCTGATTTCCATGTACAAACCACGTTTGTGTTGCGCGATTCTACTGCAGAGATAATATAGATATGTTATCAGTGGCGTACGAAAACTGGTGTTCAAGTCATTAGGTGCTGATTCGGTTAAATTAAAATTTTGCGTGTATCATTTCTTCTTCTATCTATTTATTATGAGTTTCTATGGCGGTGGTGTGGCTATATTTGTGTATATAAATCTACAGATTGCTGAAATTTTGTACACTTGAAATTTAAAACACGAGGAAGGTCACTGTCTACACGAGATATTGAAAAGATACCAACAGTTTCATTTCCCACCCCTTAGCAGAATTTGGATGCTTTTTTGTGAAACTTTGCACACTTGACGTTCAAAATTATCAATGAGGAAAACTACTTTCTTTATCTGAGCAATGCCAAAGAGTTTAGCTAGTCAATTAATAAATTCAGTCTATTTTCTAACCTTTCCGTGATTCGTGCGTGTAAGTACTAAAATCTTTATAAATAAATATTTTTCGTAGTGATTTAGCTCTGCTTAGATTACGTTGATTAACAATCCGTTGATAACAGACCCGTCGCTATCTCTCATGCACAGAATGTGTACATGTTAAATCTGTTCTACAGGTATTTTAAAGGAGCCTGCTTTTATGAACTGGCAGCATTGATCCGTGAAAGTCGACGGACGCGAACGAAACACCCGTTCACAGTTGATGTTAGCTTCATGGGTCGTTCATTGGACTCGTTTTTGTCTAAGTCAGCTTGTATGTGGAATAAGCTACCAGCATATGTTTTCCTTCTTCTGGGGCCCTTCAACCCGCATTAATAAATCCCTTCCTACAGACCCTACATTATCCCGCCTCACAACGCTGCCCAACCGGGTAGTTACATAGTCTCCCTGTCTTTAAACTGTAAAGACCGGAGCGCTTTTGTGAGGTGTCATGTGATAAATGTTTAGTGCATGTAATAATTTATATATCCACAATACATATAATTTCCTTCGTTCATACTTTTGCCCTGTTTCGATACATTTCAATGTTTCGATTAGAGCAAAAAATGTTCTTCTATCACCTGAAATAAAAAAAAAACTGAATTTATTTCTACAAAATATGCGTAAAGCCTAGCAAAATACAGAATAATATTTTTTTCATTGAACCTTGAATATATATGTACCCGAAAAGCATACGGAGGCAACTCCAATACACGAAACGTCTAGAAGAGCCAAAAACCTGTGTTTTTAGCAAATCTTAAGTTATTTCCACTCATATTTTGATTGATGGTTAAAAGATTTTTTTTCAATTATCAATCAAAAATTATATAGGATATTGCTACGAATTACGAAAGAACAATAATTTAGGAATTTCATAATTACAAAAAAATATATTGGATTTTACAACATTGTAGTCGTGTTTTATCCAGTAATTTTTGAAGAGCTTTAGACGAACTAATTTTTCATGTCCGATGCTTTCCACCGGTGTAACAAATGACAAAATACAAAGTGATTATCGCACGCCACTGGTGTTTACTGGGTGTTACGTTTGCTGAACTACATTGTAATATTGGTCCTGTTTTGCAATGGAATGGGAGTCACTATCTCTTGGTGGATTTATTATCCTCTATGTTCATCCACCGTTTAACGCTCATTAAAACGAAGTCATTTCAACCCCCTTTGATACAGATAATATATTCGTGATTTTCAAGCGGAGTTTGTCAGAGAACTCGTACTGTTTAGTGTATTCCCATGTTCTCGATAGTTAATTATGCTTCAGTTTTGATCCGTTTGACTGTCCTTACATCTATGTATTTAAATTTAAAGCTTAAATCTATATTGACAAACAACGGAAATGAATTTTGTTTGAAGTTTTGTGTTATTCAGGAATACCCACGTTCCGTGAAAGTTCTATTCAAGTTCAGTTATTTTTTCCATTATGGGCCAGTTGTTTCAGAAAACTTGAACGATTCATCAAATTCCGAAGCAAATATTATGAAAGCCTCATTATTATAAGGTGAACGTAGCCATCTGTAGAGATCAGATTTAGATTTGTAGCAGTGAGCTACAATATTCGGGAATGTTAGCCCATTTAAACGCATCGTATTAGAACATACTACCAAAACATCGTAGTTACTGCCCATCTACCTACTCGCAGGATTATTTTCGTGCATTCGCGCCTAAATAAGCGGCAAGCGTCAAGGTACTTACTTAGTCAGTCAGTCACCAGTCAGTTACAAGTGAGTACCCAGCGAGCGCTTGCCGACAACAGAGACGGGCGGCCACCCGCCCCGCACACCGGCCTCGCGTAACGATCTGCCATCATCCCACCGCGCCGCTACAGGCCACGGAACCCGCCATTGTGAAGGACGACAGTTTGTCTTTAAGGACCTTTCCACAGCTACACACGTTTTTCTGAGGGATGACACCATCAAGAGCCAACTAAAACAGTGGCTCTCACCAAGTCGTTCGCCGACATGAAAGGACGTACACCATCCTAGCAAAAGGAAAGGAAGTCACAGTGACCATTAAACACCTCAAACCAGCCTAAATTTCCTCTGATCCCAAGATAGATGCAACGGCACCAACCCTTTATACGACCATCAATAAGCAAGATCGGACTCACACGACCACACGTT
This sequence comes from Hesperophylax consimilis, assembly GCF_061612785.1. NCBI lineage: Eukaryota > Metazoa > Arthropoda > Insecta > Trichoptera > Limnephilidae > Hesperophylax > Hesperophylax consimilis. The sequence goes on along the minus strand of NC_142841.1, from coordinate 17,650,326 downwards.
CTCGAGGGCATGTTCGTTTTCCGTACCGCCTTGATGAGTTAACGAGCTTTTCTTTCCATCCTTAAATTTTCATCATCACTTTTTAATGTTGATGATTCCTTTTAATGCTTAAATGCTTTTAGGCTTGCAGTGTAAATAAAATATTATAAACTAGACAAAGCATACTCATATGTAAAATAAGTTTTTTTTTCAACTTGAGGATTTAAAAAAAAAAATCGCAAGTTGCGCCACAATACGAAGTATGTCAAAAAAATACAAATAAATACTAGTATATCTGTGTGTAAGGATAAAATGGCCAACCTTATGATTCCAGAGATAGCCTCATTTTTAATGTCAGTGCCATACAAATTTTTCTTTAAAAAATGATAACTCCTTCATTTGTACACGCAATTGCTTCGTACGAAATTTTATAGCATAGTAATGAACAGCAGAATCCATTTCTAGCCAAAAAAAATACCCTTGAAAATTCAAGTCTCTATGAAAGGCGATTTTCAGCCCACTGTGTGCCACTGTCGGGTACTACTCTAGTACACAGTACCAAGCTCTTTTGCAAGTTTTTGTTGTGATTAATTACTTGTGTGGTATATAAAATATTGTTAAAATTTATTCACGGCTGGCTTATCCCGGTAACAAAATAAACCTATTATAAAATATTACACAGTTTAATTTCCACACCGAACACATTTAAATTAAACACGTTAAAATTATTGAGAGATGGAAAGCGAATGGTTTTGTTCAAATGGGCAAATTACAAAATTATATGGAATATTGGAGTCGAGTTCAGACAGAGATGAGAATTGAGGGAAGGCAATTTTAGATAAGGCTAGAAAGGAGAGGATATTTGTTTATCGAGTGACAACGAAATATATTTGACATAACGTTCCCATTTCTACACCACAGAATGTACAACCTGGGGAGTCAAGAAAGTGAATTTTATTAAGGTGAGAAGGAACCGAACAATGCCCATTTCTCATTCGAATAAGTGAGGCAATATTTTGTTTTTAAAAATGTGAGAATTGTTGAAAACATGGTTTTGATGGGATAGTCGTTTGTATTGAGGCACAGCATGGTCCCTTAGATTGACTAGAAATACAGAAACATTGGGAATCTATGTTTGAGGATGGAATGGATAAAATGTCAGATAGGTGAATATGGTATACGAGGGCAGTAAAACATATTGGTTTATTATGTTTTGCTTTGTGTTGCATACTGGGTATTGAGCTTCATCCTTCTGCTCGAGCCAACGCAACGTTTAGAACAGTAATGAGCAACACGCGGCCCGCGAGCCCATTTCGTACGGCCCTCGAGCCCATTTCGTACGGCCCACGAGCCCATTTCGTACAGCCCTAGAGCCCATTTCGTAAGACTCGCGAGGCCATTTCTTACGGCCGTCGAGCCCATTTCGTACGGCCCTCGAGCCCATTTCGTACGGCCTGCGAATCCCTTTCGTATGTTCCGCGAGCCTTTTCGCACGACCAACTGTCTAAATTTTTTTTTTCAGAGTGGCGCAAAAAATAATAAATAGTTCCTGTTTTATAATTGGGTTTAGTCTTTCATCAAAGGTTTGAATTAGTCAATCAAAATACTAAGCTTTTCTTTACATATTCTTAAAAGACAGAATAACGTGATGAAAAATGTTCACCTTAACACCACAGCGTTTTTTTTTTGTTGTTGAATTTTACCTTAATTAAGTTTGATGCATTTTATTTGTTAACATTTTATAGAAAAACAAATTTTTGTTTAACAGTATTCAATATAAATAACAGAAAGGAGTTTTAATATTTCTTGTTTGAGCAATCGTTCAGATTTCCGGGTGCTATGATAAAATATTTTACGTTTAAAATATATTCTACAAAATACGAAAGCTTTATGTGATTTTTAAATGAAAAGATTACTTTTTCACAATATATAAATTGGTTTGCGACACCACCGACTTCAAAGTCAACAATTTCAAGCTGTACGTACACTACCCATGCGGACCCACAACAAAATGAATGTATATATATATTTTTTATTTTTTTTTTATTATTATTAAAAAAAAGATACACGAATTACATAATATAACAATTACATATTATAATTACACAATATAGTACAGTTATTAATTACATAATATTAGTATTTGATGTACCCCCATAAATAGAATATGAATTAATTGGCACTCCTGGCGAAATAGGTAGACTTGACCTGAAATTTGGCATTTTTGAGGCCAGTTTTAGACGTATGGACACTTTTCTAGAGAAAAACACAAATTGATTTCGAAAGATCGTTATTTTATCTATTAAAGTAAGATGTTAAATTTTGAAAAATAATATTATTTTTATACCATAATAAAGTGTTACCGTTGGACGATGCGCAGATTTGTTGCATTTTCAAAGGCGAAGTTGTATTATACAACAAATATTTAAAATCATATAATAATTCAGTATAAACAATCAATAAATTATCTATCATATGTATGTATAAGAATTTTGTTTTTATTTCAAATAAAATTACTAATAAATAAATCCGAGGACGCGTTTTTTGACGAAAATCCCTCAATTTGACTATTTATTTATGACCTTACAAATTGGTATAGTTGAGATTTTTTTACAAAAATAATTTACTATGATATTATTGAAACATTAAAAATAATTTATGATCAAGAAATATATTCTTAAAGTATATAATAGTAATTAATTTCGATTCGCGTTTATTGTTTGTTCGTTGTTTCTGATTACCTCGGCGCAAGCCGAAATTTTATCATTCCCCGGCCCCCGCTGCGACAGGGCGGCGAGCGGACTTCTATTCCACGCCAGTCTACTTGATAACATTTTAACGAAATTCCTCGTTTAAAAATGGGGAGAAAAATACTATCGGACAAAAGTTTTATAAGAAAACAAAAATTTCGTCATCAAAAACGTTCATAGGAGAAATATTTGCAGAAAAAAAAGGGTTAGTCATATTTAATTATCCTTGTACATTGTACGTACTCTATATGCTACAGGGTCGTTCAAACGAATCAGTCAGAATACGCATATATTTTTTATAACATTTAGCGATAATTTTGTGTTGTTTAATTTTCAGGGAAAATAATCACCTACCGACGAATGATTGTGATTCTGAAGCAAATATTGTCTCTAAAATTCCGTCGGTATGTGTAATTTACATTAATATTATTATTATTTTATTATGTAAATAGGTAATACCTACAATATATTGTGTTATCATGGATATTATGGTGACCGAAACCGTCAATATCGGGGTATTTATAAACTAGCAATTATTCCCGGCGTTACGCGAGTTACACGCACAAAACCATACCCTTGTATACATGGTGTCGGGAAACGCGTAGTATATTACTGTGACCGATTCAACTCTAATTACCGCGGTAATTATAAATAAGCATTTACTACCCGGTGTTGCGCGATTTACGCGCATGCAACATTACCACGTGTACACGGTGTCGGGAAACTCGTGGTGAAATTACGGTGACTGAAACTGTGAATATCGCGGTAATTATAAGATATCAATAATTCCCGGCATTACGCGAGTTACACGCACAAAACCATACCCTTATATACCAGCGCACTTGAGGTGATTTTGCACAAAAACGGCGCTATACAAGTCATCCAATTATTATTATTATTATGGTGTCGGGAAATGCATGGTATATTACGGTGACCGATTCAACTGTAATTACTGCGATAATCATAAACCATAATTTACTACCCGGCGTTGCGCGAGCAACACATATGCAACAGTACCTTGTACACACGGTGTCGGGTAACTCGTGGTAAAATGTTTCCAGTCATGGGTTCAACGTTGGGATAAGTATATCTCTAGTCAAGCACAGTACTTCGAAGGAGATTAATTCCATTTCCATGTAAACTTATTTGTAATAAAATTTTCTTAGTTACACATTAAGCTGTACAATTTCTGTTTCGAAATCTTCCTCATATAAATATATTTAACTGGCTACAAAAGAGCAGGAAATGCCGCATTTTAGTCTATGCGTATATGATTCCCGTCAAAATAGCGGTTTTGATTCGTGATGTGCGATTCAAATCATGTTTTTGTTAATAATTTCTATTCTATTGTCCAATTCCCTATTACATTGGTATAATTCAACATATTTAGAATTTTTAGTGTTACTTTTTGTCAGTTTCATAATGTCATATTGTGAATTGAGCTTCTTGTTTTAGAAGAAAAAAAACGAGGTTATTTTGATATACTTACTTTAAGTATTAGAAATAAAACTTACTGGTAATACCTATCTTACAAACGGATAAATATGTAAGACGAGAGATTTTTTACAATCAAACTTAATGTTAATCACTTTTGTAAAACCTATGTAAAATAAAATTAAAAAAAAAAACAAGTGAATAAAAATATTTGAAAATTAAAAAAAAATGTTTATTCAAATACCTTCCTATTTTGTACCTACTATGTCAACGCACTGCATTTGTATTTATTTATGTTTTCGCGCTCCGACGTATAATTTACAAATATGTATGTAACTACTTATTAGGAAGAAAGCTACAACCGAAAATTCAAACACAATAATCGTTATTTCATCGGAACCATGCTGTAGATTTCGACCGTCGCGCGGAGTATACGGCTGGCAGTGGAATGAATATGGTATTTCTGTCTCGTTCTAAAAAACGTCCGATCACGAGACTGTCTTTTGACGAAATTCGAATTCTCGGTCGCTGGTTAATACGCCTTAAAAATGTTTCTCATCACTTGTTTAGAACAAGCTTATATTTTGCTTGTCTGATAAAATGATAGAAAAACACATTTGCCTGAAAAAACTTATTTTACTAGTCCTTCTCTTAAATTACTCTAACAATATTGGGAGCGCTAGAATAAATACGTTTGGTGTGCTTTGTAATTTCTGAACAAATAATAGCAGAAAATTGTTTGGAAGGTGACTAAATATCATAATCTGAAATTTAGAAATAATAATAAAGGTTTTTTCAGAAGTTGAAAAGCCTAGACCCTACTCAAAATATAATTACCAAAAAGGTACATGATGAAAATCAACAAAAAACACGATTCGATCAACATTTGATTAAAAAGCAGAAGTTAAAACCGGATATGATATTGGATTTTCACGGCTAAAAGTATTATCTTGATTAATTTTTGGGCTATATTATTAATTTATTGTTTATTGAAGGCTATTTTGGGCTTTTACGTGGTAACATTAATTTCATACTTTCTTTTAACATTATCAAACTGTCGTAGCAACATCTTTTGCATTCATTTAGTGATGAATTGAAGACGTCCACTGACAAGATACCGTTTTGCACTTCCTTCTTCAATGTTGCAATACGGTATCACTTCTTCATATATAAATACATACTTCACCATAATCCACACGTCTGCCCTGATGACGGACACTTTCTTTGTCCGAAACGTTGGTCAAAGAAGGAGGAAGCGCAACACGGCGTAATAACTCAAAAATTAATGACATACGTTCCGTGAAAAATAAATTATGTGTTTTTGTGGTATATATCGACCATGATAATCTTTTGTATATTCCGACTGTACTATAATCTGTTCCAAGTAGGCACTCCATCTGATAACACCGGGTAAGCAAGAACTTATTATACTACCAAACCAATCACGATTTACGCGACAGATAAGCTACGTGTGATAAAGCACAATAAGCAATCAAATGTCGAATCAAAATAATAATTATTGCACAAGCTGGTATGTTTTATGTCAGTCAATACCGTTTTCCTTAGAATAATGGGATTCACGAGTTAGGGAACCATCCATTTATCCTGCCACAGCTTTAGTTGAATTTTCACCAAACGCCCAGCTAATAAAAATACAATAAGTGCGTACTGACTGCACATTTCGTTTTTTATTAATATTATAATTCACTCAGTAGATTTAAATATATTCATAATTTGATTCAATTGTACAGTATCTTATTACTTCTGCAACGTAAACGTAATGGTAAACGTATTTTACTTCTATTCCCGTATAAATGTTGTGTTAAATACTGGCAAATAGATCCATCATGTAGTTCCGCTATTTCGGTTTCGACACAAATCCTCTGATTTTAAAACTCTTCAGTGCTATTTTTTGTACAAAAAGTAATTTTTATAATGTCAAAGCGTTTGACCAATGGGTACCTGTTTTTGTAGTTTTGGAACCTTTGCCAACAAATTTAGCCACCGTACTGAGTAAATGTACTTAGTTTGTTTTTTTTTTGTTATTTGTTTTTGGGGTATTATGCCGTGTTGCGCTAACTCCTTCTTTAGCCAACGTTTCGGACAGCATTGCAGTGTCCATCATCAGGGCAGATGTCTTATTTGAGGTTGTGTTAAAATGTGAGCTTAAGTATGAGGTTGTGATACCGTGTTGCCAGCTCCAACCCTCTGAGCTAAAATTAACGTATCATTTTTTTATTTAAAGTGGTTTTCTTCGTTTAGCTCTGGTGTATCCGTCAATTACCGGATACCAAGAACTATTAAGCTTAGCTCCATCGTCTCTATTAATGTTTACGGGATTTTTATGAATTTCAATGGCCTCCGTAATCAGCCGTGCTCTATAAGTTTTCGGTCTCCCCAGGATTTCAGGAACAAATCCAAAGTAATGCCCGGTGTCAATCAAATGCTCGGCAATTGCCGATTTGTCAGGGTGGCCGAGTTTACAAGCTCTGAAGTGTTCCGAAATTCTTTTGGAGATAGTCCGCTCTGTCTGGCCTACATAGACCTTGTCACATCCGGAACAGCTGAGTTTATACACTCCATCTGTTTCCAGAGGAAACTTAGTCTTTGCAGACCTCAGTAAGTCCTGTATCTTTGTTGTTGTTCCGAAGACAGTCTTGATATTTTCCTTTCTCAAAAGCTTGGCAATTTTGTCTGTCACGTTGTGCACATAAGGCAGGAAGGCACAGCCTTTCGACTCTTGTTCAACTCTGTCTTCGTTTGGTGCAGATTTGGCTCTTATGATTTGCCTTGTCTGACTTGCTGGGTAGCCGTTACGCTCCAGTGCATCGGTCAGCTTCGTAAGTTCCGCTCCGATTTTATGTTCTTCGCATATTCTGGTCGCTCGGGTCACCAATGTATGGATAAGTCCTCTCTTCTGCGCTGGGTGGTGGTGCGAATCAGCGTGTAAGTACCGATTTGTATGGGTTGGTTTCCTATATACAGTATGCCCTAGGCTACCATCGTGTTTCCGCATCACCTCCACATCTAGAAAGGGCAGGATTTTATCTTCGTTTTCCAGTTCCATTGTGAATTTAATTTTGCTGTGGAGAGAATTAAGATGGTCCAGGAATTCGTTTAGTTTCTCCGTTCCATGAGGCCAAATGGCGAAGACATCGTCGACGTAGCGCCACCATACTTTAGGGACAGCCGAAGCTGTGTCGAGTGCCACTTCTTCAAACTTCTCCATAAAAAAGTTGGCTAGTACTGGCGATAACGGACTGCCCATCGCAACTCCCTCCAATTGCTCAAATAGTTCACCCTGAAATGCAAAGTATCCCGTTTTGAGGCAGTGTTCAAAAAGTTTGCAAATGTCTTCCTCATATATCTCCCTGAGCATTGTCATGGAGTCTTCTAGAGGCACATTTGTGAAAAGTGACACGACGTCAAAGCTGACCAAAATATCTCCTTCCTCAGTCTTAACTTTCTTGAGCTTACTTATCAGATCTGTTGAATCCTTAATCCACGATTCAGTTTTACCAGTTTGCATCTGCAGTAATCTTGAGAGGTATCGGGAAAGTTTGTATGTAGGAGCGCCAATAGCGCTGACAATCGGTCTCATTGGGATTTCCTTTTTATGTATTTTTGGGAGACCATACAGGGCAGGAGTTCTAGAGGCTTTTACAAAAAGCTTAGACCAATCCTCTTTCCTGATGCTAGAAGCTTTCACTAGTTCCCTTGTCTTTATGTCAATCTTGTTGGTGGGGTTGTTTTTAATCTTCTTATAGGTGCCTGAATCGCACAAGAGGTCTTCCATCTTCTTTGTGTAGTCTGCCGTATTAATCACGACAGTGGCATTTCCTTTATCGGCTGGCAGAACCAAGATTTCCTCATTGGCGCGTAATTCTTTTAGGGCCATAAACTCTCCTTTCGTGATATTGGGGCGGGGTATTTCAGCCCTTTTCAAAATATGGCAAGTCTCTTGCCGGATGTCCTCTGCTTGCACCTCTGACATTTTGTGTACTTTCATCATTGTATGTAGTGCAGTCTCTACACCACATACGATGGATTCCACAGGTATCTTTTTGGGGGCCACTGCAAAATTCATCCCCTTTGCCAGTACAGAAGTTGCGTCTGGGCTCAACGCAAGGGTCGAAATGTTGATGACAACTTTATTTTGATCGAGTTGTTTTCGATCACCTTTTTTGTCTCGGTTGAGCCTTTCAAACTTTTGTTTCTGTCTCGCATCTGTTGACTGCTTGGATCTTACTGCTTGTTGGTAAGTCATGTTGTCAACTTTTCTCCAGTCTTCTTCGGTAAGGGTTGCACTTAGGTGCAGATGTAGAGCGAAAAGGTCCCGAGATACTCCATCCAGCTCGCCTCGCACATTGTGGATCCTCTCCCTTAATAGTGCAGCCTCCGCTCTTTGGAATACTCTATCTGCTTTCCGGGATGTGATGTGTCTTTTTATTTGGATGTGTACTGGTACAATCGATTCTTCTTTACACCTCTTGAGAAAAGCAAGGCTGCCCAAAAAATGGTTTCTTTTCTTTCTCAGATTCTCCAATCGTCGTACCAGTGTGTGAACTTCCTCCCCATAGAGGTTCGTCAAATATGATTTAAGATTTTCACGGCCAAAAGTATTTTTGTTATTTGTTTTTGGGGTATTATGCCGTGTTGTGCTAACTCCTTCTTTAGCCAACGTTTCGGACAGCATTGCAGTGTCCATCATCAGGGCAGATGTCTTATTACCCAGCAAGTCAGACAAGGCAAATCATAAGAGCCAAATCTGCACCAAACGAAGACAGAGTTGAACAAGAGTCGAAAGGCTGTGCCTTCCTGCCTTATGTGCACAACGTGACAGACAAAATTGCCAAGCTTTTGAGAAAGGAAAATATCAAGACTGTCTTCGGAACAACAACAAAGATACAGGACTTACTGAGGTCTGCAAAGACTAAGTTTCCTCTGGAAACAGATGGAGTGTATAAACTCAGCTGTTCCGGATGTGACAAGGTCTATGTAGGCCAGACAGAGCGGACTATCTCCAAAAGAATTTCGGAACACTTCAGAGCTTGTAAACTCGGCCACCCTGACAAATCGGCAATTGCCGAGCATTTGATTGACACCGGGCATTACTTTGGATTTGTTCCTGAAATCCTGGGGAGACCGAAAACTTATAGAGCACGGCTGATTACGGAGGCCATTGAAATTCATAAAAATCCCGTAAACATTAATAGAGACGATGGAGCTAAGCTTAATAGTTCTTGGTATCCGGTAATTGACGGATACACCAGAGCTAAACGAAGAAAACCACTTTAAATAAAAAAATGATACGTTAATGTTAGCTCAGAGGGTTGGAGCTGGCAACACGGTATCACAACCTCATACTTAAGCTCACATTTTAACACAACCTCAAATAAGACATCTGCCCTGATGATGGACACTGCAATGCTGTCCGAAACGTTGGCTAAAGAAGGAGTTAGCGCAACACGGCATAATACCCCAAAAACAAATAACAAAAATACTTTTGGCCGTGAAAATCTTAAATCATATTTGTACTTAGTTTGTAATTGAATATGTTAAACCTCGAAAAGCTAAGCACTCGAAGCAGTTTCCGCCAAAATTTCGCCTGGGGTTTTAAAGGTTACATTTATACTGTAAAATGGGAACTGTATAAGAACGATTTATTAAACCACGACAAAATGACGATAAACAAATCTACATACTTATAGATAGATAGGTAAAATTATGACAATAAACGTTTTGAAAGCAAAAATCCTAAAACGTTTTTGTTGAATTGTCATGCTTTGAATGATTATCTTGAAGATAGTGAGATTAGAGGTAACAAAAAGATAGGATGTTAATCTAATAACTACGTATTATTTGCAAAGATAAGATGTTAATCTAGGAACTACGTATGTATTTGCAAAGATAGGATGTTAATCTAAGAACTACGTATTATTTGCAAAGTTAAGATGTTAATCTAGGAACTACATATGTATTTGCAAAGATAGGATGTTAATCTAAGAACTACGTATTATTTGCAAAGATAAGATGTTAATCTAGGAACTACGTATGTATTTGCAAAGATAGGATGTTAATCTAAGAACTACGTATTATTTGCAAAGATAAGATGTTAATCTAGGAACTACGTATGTATTTGCAAAGATAGGATGTTAATCTAAGAACTACGTATTATTTGCAAATATAAGATGTTAATCTAGGAACTACGTATGTATTTGCAAAGATAGGATGTTAATCTAAGAACTACGTATTATTTGCAAAGATAAGATGTTAATCTAGGAACTACGTATGTATTTGCAAAGATAGGATGTTAATGACCACTAATACTAAATTACCGTTTTTAGGTTTGCTATGGTAAAGCGCACTTAAAGTGAAATGACACTAAACTCCGCTTTATAAATGCATGTTATTATTATTATTTGGAATTACGTATGTATTTGCAAAGATAGGATGTTAATCTTGGAACTACGTATGTATTTTCAAAGAAATTATGTTAATTTAGGATCTACGTATGTACTCGTATTTGCAAAGAAAATTATTAAATGAGTTAATCCTTTTTCATTAGGTATTAAAAATATGTAATTGTGTTTGGGGAGGACTGCTATATTTGGAGCTACTCCGGGCAAAAGGGCACTATGGGCACCCCACACGTCAAACTGTGGGGGTGTTGTCGTTGAAGTTTTCTGAAAAATTACTAACCCGTTTAAGGGGTTTTGGTTTTACGTGCATTTACATACATAGGCTTACGGAATATTAAACATACCACGCTACTTTAGTAGTAAAACAAAACGCTTGTGGATTTTCAGTACAAAGGAAATGTTAGTATTTCTCCACCAAGGTCGCATAAGAGCCAAGTACGTGAATCAGGTGAAACTGAGGCATTTCCCAGAATCTACTTTACTCCAGTAGGTAATAAGATTTTCAACATATCAAAAAGACATCCCGACTTTGTAAAAAGTTGAAGTGGGGTTCGAAAGAAAAACACTCTCTTGGGAATACAAATAATGATTGGAAATAAAACCACTCTGAGGCCTTGGATATCAACTTTCTAAAATATTTATTTTTGAGCCTTGGAAACTCGATGCTAGTGTCAATAACCATAAATGTGTCATACATTGTAATAGAGGTTGCGAAGTTTTAAAAATAACTGAAAATATGCTTTATCCCTGTTTCCATTTTACGATTTATTTTTGTTAATCTTGTAGAACTGAAGCATATTTCTGCAACATTTGTCTGTTGCTATGATAATGCTAAGCGATGTTCTCATATTTATAGAGAAATTTTATGCAAAGATTTATGCTTCGTAGTGAAAAACCTACTTGTTGTGTTTCCTGCATGTAAGCGCATATAAAACTAGTGTCGCGATAAAATATGAACTATGTGCTCTCGATAACTCCATTAGCATGTTAGGTTTTCGGTTTGCAGTGTTATTTCATTTATAATAATAATAATAATAACCATAACATGACATTTATATAGCGCAGTTTAGTGTCATTTCACTTCAAGTGGGCTTAACTATAACAAACTTAAAAACGGTAATTTAGTATTAGCGGTCATGTTCTTAAAATTATTCCTACAGTGTGACTTACCCAATACAGATCTAATGTTATAACACTAAATATACTTTTTGTACAAAGTGATGACAAAACTAAGAAAAACAATAACAGTAGGACAGGACACACCAAGAATATTAAATCTAAAAACATATTTATTTTTATTTTTTATCATAAACTAATGTTTATTAGACAAGGTTTTATGTATAGCATAAAGGATAACAAATAATTAAAGGCAATAATTAAATATTATAAGCAATAATATGTCCGGTCAGGACCTGAAGGTACGGGTTCAATTCCCGTTGGCGGTATTTATTTTTACTCGGGAGATATTTTCAATTTGTATTGATATTTCAGGCGACTAATTATTTCTCATAATTATTTAAAAACATAATTTAAAACAGGAGGCAATTTGTGCTCAGAAATGAGAATCTTTTGAACAGACATTTTAAAAGGTACAAGGAGGCAACCGAAACCAAACAATTACCGGAAATTTTAGAATATGGATTATTATAAAATATCGAAAAGAAGTAAAGATTTTAGAATGGTAAGATTTTTTAAATAATTTTGTTTTTAAAGCCCGTTTAAATTCAGCCAAATTCTGGAGATTTGTAAGAGCAACCGAAACCAAACAATTACGGGAAGTTTTAGAATATGGCTTATTATAAAATATCGAAAAAAGGTAAGATTTAAAAAAAATTAAATATAGTAAAATTCTGGAGATTAGTAAGAGCTGAGGGAAGTCTATTCCAGATGAGAAGGCCTGTTAATCTAAGAAGCTTTCAGAAAATGTGTCAGTACGCAATATTTTTCAATTGTTCAATGAGTTAAATTTGTCAACTCAAAAAACTACTTCAAGCAAAAAAAGTGAAAAAATATATAATTTATGTCATATTTTAAGATAATAACTATTGGCAATCCTATCAAGAAAAAATATGAACAAACATTGAATGCAAGTAGGTATATATCTACTTCCTTAGAAACCCACCCCATTGAAAGAATCTAATTCTCTTCAACTTAGGCGAGAAACACCTAGAAGAAATACTCTGCTACAGAGCATGTTAGGTTCATTGTTTAGCTAACAGAATAAAATATCTCTTTTTATTTCCGTCTTCCTTCTTTGTTCCATTTAATACAATTCTATTTGAAGGTACTCTAATAATTTACTGGGAAATAAATTAAATCACCGTCCTGTAAAGAGCTTTATCTCGAAAACTTACAAGTGTAATCGGTTTTAAAGAGACGTAATTTACAAATGGGTAAGAATTTTATATACAAATGTTAATTTGCCAGATAAAAACACATACAACTGGAGTTTATTTATTAGTTTACAGATTACAAAAATAAATAAAAGAAAAATGTTGCTCGACTGGGGTTCCCCGTCCTGAGGCCTCACCGTACGTTGTTATTATAATGTATAACATCTCAATATAATATCAATTTTATTAGCACCCATATGTAATATATAAATATGTTTTATAGTATTTAGTTAATAATATCATTTATTGTGAAGTAAGAAAAATAATTCGTAAGAATTATGTAAATAAAAAGACAAAAATAATTTAATATAACATTAATATACTAAAGATTATGAAAGGTGTGGTAGATGGTGACACTGAACATATTGTCCATACTCATAAAGGGTTTTCTTATTTGACATTATCGTGTTTCAAGAAAAATTATTTTTCTTTTAAAATGGGAATATTATGACAGTATTTTAACACTCGACGGTGCCAATGAAACCTATGTAATTTGTACCAGCCTATCTTCGCCTTAGTTACCTATAATTTCTGTTATGTGTACCAGCATGTCTTCGCCTTAGTTACTTATAATCTCTGTAATGTGTACCAACATGTCTTCGCCTTAGTTACATATAATCTCTGTAATGTGTACTATCATGTCTTCGCCTTAGTTAATTATAATCTCTGTAATGTGTACCATCATTTCTTCGCCTTAGTTACTTATAATCTTGAATATATAACTCATCTGTTATAAATAGGTAATAATAAGATTCATCCTTAACGATAGGAACATATTCTACTCGCAATGATATTCAATTCAAATCCCCCCTTCCTTGTAAAGAAATTTAAATTTAAAAAAAATAATGTTGCTAACACTAAAAATGTAAGAACATACTGTTAGATATAATTTTACGTATTTAATTGGAAAATATTAACGTTATTTTATACCTAGTTTAAAATTATATTATTTTTATTATTCGCTCTAGGTGTTTCCTTTTCCGACGATCAACATTGCTTTTTTCAACAGTTATTGGGAAAAAAATATTTTCTTGACGATTCGCATTCCACGAAATCAAATAATAATAATCTCTGCAACAGGCATGTCCCTCTCACAATGAAGTATGTAAATAGAGTCACTTCATCCACTGAGAGAGTAAAAAAACTTTGTTACGAATATAATAAAAATATATATCAATTTAAAAAAAAAAAATTATCAATTTTTTGTCATTTTTTTATATAGGTGTGTCCAAAAATGTATTCCTGAGAAAATAAATGGAGCACGGGATGTGTCCTTCGGGGAGATATGTCGGGGGCATTAATACACGTGCTTGAATGTTTCCCTCCCGCGGAAAGCATTCGCTGGCAGGGCTGGCACCAAAACCTTCTAGATCACAAGGCCGGGACACTCATTCAAAGCAGTCTCCTATATTGTATGCGATTTTACAAAAAAATTCGTTATATTTTTTTTAAGTTATTTTTTTTTATTAAAACATGTGAAAATGGTTTATTTAAATAAATAAAAATATATAGTACTTATAATTTTTTTTGAGATTCTCATATAAATTAGGAGGCTGATTTGATTCAGTGTTCCGGCCTTCTTATCTAGGAGGTTTTGCTGGCACTGGCAGTCGGTGAAGAAATGTACTAAAAACTCGTCGCGTCGTTGCCAAATGGAAATCATGGTTTCCATTTGGGTATCGTATATTTTTTGTATAAAATCCAACGGGCTTTCAAGGAAGTGAGGTCAAAGCAAATGATGGCAAAGAAAATTCCTGGAAAGAATGTCTGAATCAGATGCAAACAATGAGCTACTTTTCGCAATCGATTTCGCAATATGTGCTATGATGTTTAGTCCTTAAAATTATCATCGGTCATTTTAATCAATAAATTATAGCGTTATTATTAAAATGTCGTATACCTACGCCGACATATAAACATAAGAATACCTCCAATCTATAGAAAGTATACCTAATCAAAATTTCTTTGACATCAATGATTTTATTAAATGTTTAAGTTGACAAATTATAAGAAAAATGCCATGTTTGTAAATATCTAACCGAAGAACTTTTTATTCCATAAATTGGTTTCCGTGTATACTTCCTTTTTTTCTTCTTTATTTTTCCACCACGTTTCCTACATATCTACCTTCATTCATATATATACACTTTTATATATATGTTTATAAATATGTTTATCGAAATCATGATTACTCTATATCGGATACAGAATAGGCATTTTTTAAATATTCGTTTTTTTTTTTTTGTTTTAGGCATTTCACCCTGAAAAGAGTGCTTCGTTTATTAAAGGCTTCTTCCAAGTAACTCTAAAACAATTAAAGTATATTAATCAATATGAGTTTACGTGTTTCAAAACCATTGGTCTCTTCGTCAGGATAAACGTATATGAAAATAAAAATAATATAATATAAGCATATGTTTATGCTGACGAAGAAACCATTGGTTTTCAAACATGTCGATCCTTTTTGATTAAATAGTGGTTTATACAAAGGTATTAATTTTATTTCAATTAAAATGACGCCACAGAGTGAATTTGTAATTATTGAAGAATTAAAACAATTACTTAATACATGGTAGGAAGCATTAACATTAATAATCAACATAATTTGTTGTCGAGTGTAAAGTTGGCGTTTGGTTGAAATTACTGTGAGTATGTTTTTTAATTGTGTGTTGTGTTACGTGAAAACCTCACAAAGAGACCCAGCACAGGAGTATTCAAGTTTCTATGTTATGATAATAATATGTATTATATGTTTTTGTTTTGGAGGGGAAATTGGTGAGTTTTGAATTATTCGTTATTATACTTGTTTGGTGGCAACAATATTACTATATTAGTTTATCTTTAGTTAATAACAAACGAAAATGTTGTTAGATTGAACATGACAGTTGTGGTATATTTAGATAAGCTAAATACATATGAGTATTGTATACTGCACGGACCAGTACAAATAATAATGTCAGCAGCACGTTTTCGATATTTCAATATTTATATTTTAAAATAAAACTGAAATCATAAAAATCTACATAAATAAAAGTTGAAGAAATAAAAAGCTACCCGTAAAATATGGAAAAACATTTTCAAAATTTATCCAAATGGAACTGAAAATGTTCAATATCATGCCAACACTTAGGTATTTGAGGTTTGCGGTTTGTTGTCAGAAATCCGTCAAGAAGCTCTTTTCCGGTCATTATTTTTAATTAGTAAATTTATTCCATTTTTCAATTTATTAAAAATGAATCCAAGAACCCTGGGGGTGGTTTACTGCGTATTTCAGCATTGTAGAGCAAAAGTTCGAGTGAGGAAGTATGTGTTTAACTTATAAAAAGTTTTCAACGAACGGTTCGTAATTATGGTCTTTAAACAAATATATTTAACTTCTTCTAACACAGCAAACTTATTTTGTTGCACCATTTTAATTGAAATTAATAAAATACTTCGTTTTATTAAAAACCCTGAAGAAGTGAGCGTTGCTCATGAAACATGTTGGTAATAAACAATAAAAGTGGTAAAAACGAAGTATTTTATTAATTTCATTTTATTAATTAAGTACGTACCTATTTAAACAATTATAACCATGTACCTATATTCAGATTTGAGGTTATGCTTCACTTTTGAGTCTGACAGTTTATTTGTAAACCAACATCAAAGACAAAAGGAAAAATAATATATTTTATTTTAAACTTCCGATTTAGTTGTCCGGGTTAAATCTTCCCCAAAGGAAAAACTTAACCCTTCCACTCACTTTTCCACAAATGATCAGCTAGTCAATCAACACTATGTAAGTGCATTATATAAGTAAAATAAATACAAAACAATACAAGAACAACAACACGTCAAATCACCAGATATCAAATGGGAAAAAAAAATTCACCGTCTCCAGATATTTTCATATCAGAGGGTTCGGCTCGGTAGAACTTCTAACAGGGCCTATAAATCCTACTGATCCCTCAACATAAATATTTAAAAAATCTTTTGTTATCATACATGTATTCAAAATGACCGACTTTTGCATCTTTATATATAAATTTTTTGATAGATCTAATACGCCTAAATTTTTAATTAGAGAGCTAGGTATAATGCCAGTAGCCGAAATAACGAATGGTAATATTTTTATAGTCTGAGAATGCCAAATTCTTTTTATTTCATTTCCTAAATCTGTGTATTTTCTTATTTTTTCACTAACAGATTTTTGAATATTACAGGAATTTGGAATAGCAACATCAATGATATAAGTTATTTTTTTAATTTTGTCATGTAAAACTATATCGGGTCTATTATGACTAATCGCTCGGTCTGTTAGTATAGTTTTATCATAATATATTTTATAAAATTCGTTTTCTAAAAATGAATTTGGTTCGTATTCATAATATGGTACTACATTACGGCAGTCAATCAAGTTATGTTTAATTACCAAATTTTGGTGAATTATTTTTAAAACTTGATTGTGCCTAAATGTATACTCGGACGGTGCTAATATAGAACATCCCGATATAATATGTTCTATAGTTTCCGGAAAAGCCAAACATTTTCTACACAAATCATCAATTTGATTTGTATCTTTGATTATATGCTTTCTATAATTTTTAGTATTAATGACTCTATCCTGAATTGCAAGCATAAATCCTTCTATTTCTGCGCTCAACTCTCCAATACTCAACCATTTGTTTGACTTAATTTTGTCAACATACGTTTGGTTGAGATAATTGAAGTGTTTTGCGTGTAAAATTTTATTTGACCAGGAATCTAATAATTCCTGGTTGGGATTTATAAAAATGTTGGCATTCTCATCGTATAAATTTAAAGGTGTAATATTTCTATCTGCCTTGCAAATTATTTTGTGCATTTCTGAGCTATGAGCTTTCCTATGGAAAAAAGTTCTTAGCATTTCTACCTGATTATGTTTCAAAGAAGTTATTTTGACTATACCTCTACCTCCTAAATTTCTAGGTAAATTAACTCGTTCTATAGCTGAATTTGGATGATGGCAATTAAACTTTGTTAGCGTAGTTCTAATTAATCTTTCTAAGTTATCTAAATCTGTATCAGACCATTTAATTATGCCAAATGAGTACGTTAATAGAGGTATTGCCCAAGTATTTATTGCTTTTACTAAATTTTTAGCAGATAGATTGCATTTTAAAATTTTCCTTATCCTAGTTTGAAATTTAATCCTAATATCATTTTTAATACTACTATGGTCTAATCTATTTGATTGTGGGTATCCTAAATACTTATAAACCTCATCCCTTTTCATACTAGTAATTTGGAAATTTCTAAATATACTCTCGTCCCCATCTACAATTTTGCCTTTCTCTATATGGATCGTTCTACATTTATCTAAACCAAATGTCATTTTGATATCATCTGAAAAGTTTTTAACTACCTCGATCATTTTCTCTAAATTTTGTTCAGAATTCGAAAATAATTTTATATCATCCATAAATAATAAATGCGAAATTGTACTACTCTCCCTTGTATTACCCTTAACTTTTATTCCAAACTTGCTTTTAATTAACATTTTAGATAGAGGATTCAATGCTAAGCAAAACCAAAGAGGACTCAATGAGTCTCCTTGAAAAATCCCTCTTTTAATTGAAATGCCCGGTATTACTATTTTCTTACCTTTTAAATTGATAAGTAAATTGGTATTCCAAAAGGACATAATATTTTCCAAAAAGCTAATAATAATGGGGTTAATTTTATATATTTTTAATACTTTGATCAGCCACGAGTGCGGGACACTATCGAAAGCCTTTTGGTAGTCTATATAGCAAGTATGTAAATTACGTTTTCGAGTTTGAATCTGTTTTAGAATTACAGAATCGATAACTAATTGTTCTTTACATCCCATATGTTTTCTGCGACAACCTTTTTGTTGTTCAGATAAAATATTTTTTTCATCTAAATGAGTATATATTAAATCTGTTAAACAAGAGGTTAAAATTTTGTATATTGTCGGTAAACATGTAATGGGTCTGTACTGAGAAGGATTATTAATATTTTCGCTTTTGGGTAACATATAAGTAATACCCTTAGTTAGAAAATTTGGAAAATTTTGAGGTTGACTGACAAATTTTGAAAGATTTTTTGCCAAAAGAGGATGTAAAGTAGTCAGACGTTTGTACCAAAAATTATGTATCCAATCGCAACCCGTGGCTTTCCAATTATGAGTATTTTTAATAATTTTGGTTAACAATTCAACCGATATATTAGAAAAACTCATTTGTTCAATACCTGAAAAATTGAGTTCTTCATTTTCTATCCATGGAGTTGACTCGTTATGTTTTATATCTTTACTCCAAATTTTAGTCCAAAAATCGCGCATATCTGATTCAGATGGTAACGGAATATTATTATTCGAAATAATATTTTGTTTATCGTCAAGTTTGGAATAAAATATTTTTTCATTTTTCTGAAATAATCTATTATTATTTTTTTTATTATACGTATAATTATATCTTTTTAATCTACTAGCTTTTACGCCTAATTTTTGTTTTAATAAATCCAATAAATCATTGATTATATTTTCATTATTATGACTATCAATGTTATAACCAAATTTTCTACCAATTTCATCTACATGTCTCAAAATTTTCCTACTTCTATTTCCATTTTTATATTCTATTACTCTAGCTATGTTACTTCTTAAAAATACTACATCATTTTCTAATCTGATCTGCCATTCTGGTTTACTATAACTATATGATCTATCGTCAGAGGATGATAATTTAATTCCTAACTTATTACAAACAGTAATCGCACTAGCGTATACTATTGTATGAAGATCTAAAAAACTAATTTCGTCAAATATGATTTTTGGTAAAATTATGTTATTTAATTCAAAAATTAATTTAGATAATTTCTTTGACGTATGCAATTTCGGTAATTTTGGTCTAACTGTTGGCTCTACATCTATATATCTGTTTATATTATTATGAAGTAAGTTAGCTAATTCTACTACATTTTCATCAACAAAGTTTAAATTTGCAATGTTGATTTCCCTAAGATTATAAATAACGGCTAAGTTATTTGAATCTACTGTAATATCATTGGACATTTCGACTAGAATATTATCCAAACTATCTACATTCAATGCATCTGATATGACATTGTTACTTGTGTTAATTTGTTCTAAATTATTTCCCCTTTGCAATCTATCTGCTACTTCTCTTTTAATCTGTTCTAATGTGACTACAGAAATTAAATTATTTTTGAAAATAGCTCGCTTTTGGTCTGCTAATCTTTGTTCGCTTACTTGGGCAATCGGATAATTTTGTGAGAAAAGTAAATGTAATTTTTTCCTATATAACAACATATCTGTTTCTACTTTGGTTACATAAAAATATGAACGAACAATGAACATATTGACATCGTTCGTCCATTTCATACGCTGTCTAGGAATACCTGCTTTTGTTTTTTGGGGTCTTAGACTATCCATGTTCATCTGTACAGATGACATAATAATCCCCTGTTCATCTACGTTGGTTGCAAATGACATTGTTGTCATTTTGCAAAACAACTTGGAGATGATTGTATCTTTACTACTACATTCCAGTAACCAAATCAATAAATAATTTTCAATGTGACCAAATTAAATATTCTAATCAAATTACCTTTCGACATAACAAATCTATAATTTCTAATTCAACTACCTTTCAACATTACGAATCTATGATATATTATATTCCAGAAAAACGTTATCAACATAAAAATATATTTTTATTTTTTTCAAATGAATGTCAAATATTGTTGTTTACCTTGGTTACTGGGGTCCTCAAATATTTTTTTTTTAAATCCTATTTATTTACCTAAATATCCTATGGCTTACTGGCAGTTTATTTAATGCGTTATCTGATATACTCTTCTTTAAATATTTATATTTTTTGGGATCAAAGCTAATTCTTTTCTATCTGATATTACAAAAAATAATCAGAGAGCAAATGCAAAGTATATGCCTAAACTAGCGTTGCTAAGCAAAAATAAATATTTATAAATTTTTTATAATTTGATTTCAGTTGATTTTTTGATTTACCATAATACCAATTGCTATTTGATATATACAGTTCAGAAATACAAAAAATCGCTTTTCACGTTCCTCTTTATATTCCATGTTCTTGTTCATCTTCCTAGCAGTATTAAATAATAAGATCAAATTAATGTACTTGAACACAAAATAATTAAAACTTTTAAACAAAAAATTGTCCTAGAATAAATGTAGATTCATCTCCTTTCGGAAAATACTAAGTACTAATTTTTGAACACCGTTTGGTTAAAGTCAAAAATATTCATTTGGAATATTGTGCTTTTTTAAACTCATATTTATTTTCCTTTGAGCCATCTTGGTGTTTCATTTGAAAATCTTTTAAACAATTGCAGTGCCCTTAACTTTTTTCTACAATATTTTTCCGCCCTCCGTTTTTCGAGGGAAGTTACATAATAAATAACGAATTAAGATAATTCAACTCCAGCCCGTTCCGCGTAACACCCGTAAAGTAAAATTAAACGGAAGTATCTGATTTTAACTGAAATGAACAAAGGTATTACTTCAGGTATTACTTAACAAATATTTGGTGTGTTTTTTTAACAAATCTTTAATTTTATATCTATTTGAAATTTATAATAATCAGAGTAGATATATATTATTGTATTTGATATCTATTATAATCAGAGTAAACATTTACAATTTTATATATATATATATATTGTAATCAGAGTAGAGATATACAATTTTATATCAATTTGACACGTATTATAATAAGAGTAAAGATTTACAATTTTATATTTATTTGATATCTATTATAATCACGAAAATGTTAAATTTTCATAACACGAAGAATCAATATTTACTATCTGTATTATTTTAACGCAATTTATGGAATGAATGGTAATCAAAAATCTATTTTGCAAGCTTACGTATATTGAATTGGATTACCATTTATGTAGGTGTAAAAAGATTTAATTTCAGTTTAGAACAGTACTTTCAACCAAAATCCAAATAGAATTCACAGTGAATAAACTGGCAAAAATGTATATGCCACGTTTTATTCAATAAAAAATGCTGTCTGATAGAAAATCATATTAAATTTATTTGGAATTCTAATTATCCCTTCAGGGGCCCGACTCTCGTTACTTGCCATTCTAAACTCCAGGCGAAGTAATTTTATTCATTAGCGGAGCAAGAGTTACGTAAAACTGCTTATTTTCGCTGCGATGTGATTCATGAATGAAGGTAAAAATATTACGTATGCAAATAATATTTAATCCACTAACTAAATAATGACTAGCAAGTTTCCTGAAAATGAATTAATTTCATAGTATTCACAGGAGTGCATGATGCGCGATCCCCCCATGCATGCTTTTGATGCGACGCATCCCTTGAGTTGTAGAGTAAAAAAAAAAAATTGTATATTCGGATTGAAAACTTTGAAATATTTTATTCTATCCTCAGCACAGCTGAGCACTATTGCAATTCCCGTCCTCAGATGTCGAAATACATAGATATACTAGCATTATCAATGCTAGAATACACAGATTCCAGCATCATGTGGAGTGGATTTTATGTTTATGCCGCCTCCACAAAGGACGAAAGTATAAGTACCACGAATTACGGAAAAGGAACGAAGCAACTACAAGCGGCGTTTCGCGCCATTTGCGGTTGCTTCGTTTCTCTTCCAAAGTTGAGGCTCAGGTCGGCAGTTCGGCTCGCAGTTGTATACGTAGCATTAGAAGTACGCGAATATACATTCATTCCCGTTCACCTGGTTTTTCATATAAAATACACATCCGACAATAGCATCCAACATCCAAAAAACGACTTTAATGTAAACGAGTAGGTGTAATGCAGAGAATAGCATAATTACGAATTGAGTGGATTGTTACTGACGATTACCAACTGACAGTTTAGCTTGAACGACTAAAGTAAATGATTTAAACAATGTTTTATTGTATATCTTTCGATTACTTATCTTGAATCTTTACTTTCTAATATTGAGGAGCATAAAGCATTTGTAAAGCTAATTTGATATACTATTTCCGCCAGTTATTGCATCTTGTTCGATATTTACATATTTGACAGTAAGGTAGATAAGGTAGATATACCTATAGATATTAATTGTTCAGCATCCCTTTTACAAAAAGTTAGCCACTGCCACTAGAGTGCATGTTTGTACCGGTTTTATTTAAGCCAACTCAGTAAATGTGCAAGCTATTAGCAATTTTAACAGTATATTGTTTGATTTTTACATGTTGCTAAGGTACGTCTTTTTCTGTTACTTACGTACAGGGAAAATACTTTTATTTGATCATTTACTTTATTGAAGTTTTTTGATTTGATTTTAATCCAAACAATACAACTATTCTCGAATAAAGGGTTCAATGCAGATATTAAATTTCTTAGAATACAAATTATTTTTTAGCTATCGAGCAATTTTTGTTTGATTATTACATATTAGAATTAATCGGGAACTTTGACAGCGGAAGCAATTCCCGAAATCACAATTATCCGAAACAAACATTTTAAAATCTTTCTCAGAAGAAAAATTTACAAAAAGTCGCTATAATTTTATGTAAGTAGGTACCAACCTACCTACTTAAAACATTTTTCGGTCCATAAATTCTACACTAACGACGCCACCGACTGCAAAGTCAAGTTTGTAGATCTGATTATACGAAATGGCGTTTAATATATTTATTTTGAAAAGGTTTCGCCTTCAAATATATTTAATGAAGAGACAGTAAATTCTTAAAATGTTTTTTTTTTATGTACACAAAGGTCACATTAATTCAGTTGGTAATATTCACAAAAAACACGTTTTTTTCTCTTGATCACCCTTTCAAACCTTTCGCCAAATCTTCATTCTGCAATTTATTTTTCTTTCAGCCTAAAAATTCGACCTTCCAAAGTATCAAATAATTTGGCGTCGTCACGCAATTTAAGAGCTTTTGATTAATTGCTTTCAAGAAAATTTTAATTGTATAAAACAGTTCTTGTTGGTCTTAGATGTCATAAGTTGAGGAAACTCACATCCAAGCGTAATCTTTGTGAGGGAAACACGAAAATTTAAGTATGGTAAGTCTTAAATTTAAAATCAATTATACATTTATTTTTCCAAGGATTCAATTGAAATATTTCTGCTTATAATATCAACCTCCTTACTAAACGTGTTAAAACACGTTTATCGGTAATAATGTATGTGTTTCTGAAAGAAAAATGAGCATCTAGGTAGAAACGATATAAAAATAAAATTTAGGATTTTGGAATTGCCTACGTCTTCAAAATCATAAATTTTATATTATTTATCGTCATGCTATAATATCCCTAAGGTATAAATGATGGATGGAAGGATGATGGTATACATAAGTAAATGGCAAAGATGTTTTAGGCCATCGCTTGCCATAATGTGCCTAATTTATAGAACCTAAAATATGGTAAAAACGGAGAAATCTACTGGATTCATTGGCTTTAAACCTCAGTAAACAGTTTCATATTTAAGTCATTTTTCACGTTGATATTTTTAACGCAAATCCAAAAACGTATTTATTTTATTATCAAAAACTCTCAAATTGAGTTACAAGTAATTTACCCAAAAACCTAATTTTTCTCACGCGTGTGAGATAAATCTGTAAAAATTCAAATTACTAAAAAAATGATAACCTAATGAATCAGATACGACAAAGTGGATGAGTTTTTGCAGGAAATCTAGAAAAAATATGATTGAAACAAAAAGTCGCTCTGAACAATTAAGAACTAGAAGAACATAATATCAAAGAGGTGAAAAACAAACAACAAAAAAATAGCTCCCGGTAAATTTGAACAGTTGCAACAAAAGATTGGCAATCGACTCTATGTTTTAGGGTTTCTGTAAATAAGTTCACAATTTCTAATATGTCAAATACACAAGGTGACGAAAATGAACGATAAATGTACAGAAACTCCTATACCTCATAAACAAGGCTCATATATTTGGTAATTTCAAGTTAAACTGTATTTTTCAATGACCATTAACAAGTCACAGGGCTCATACATTCAATGTTGCAGGTTTAGATTTAACCGTTTAGTATTTTTCACATGGACAACTATATATAGCCCTTTCGCGTGTAACTACTAAGCAAAATCTGTTTGTGCTAGAGGTGAGGCGTATTTATCGGATCCAGTAAAAGTACCGGGTATTTCCATGCGATACTTTGTACTTGTGACAGATCTCTAAAATACCTGGTTCCAAAATACTCATGAGTATTAAGTACTTTTACCAGGTATTTTTGGTAGGTATTTTTGACGAGTATTTTTAATAGGTATTTTTGATAGGTATTTTTAGTAGGTATTTTTGATGGGTATTTTCAGTAGGCATTTTTGATAGGTATTTTCGATGGGTATTTTTGAAGGGTATTTTCAGTAGGTATTTTTGATAGGTATTTTGGATGGGTATTTTTGATGGGTATTTTGGATGGGTATTTTTAGTAGGTATTTCTGATAGGTATTTTCGATGGGTATTTTTGATGAGTATTTTTAGTAGGTATTTTCTTGATGGGTAGTATTTGTGACTGGTATTTGATCTGATATTTAGCGACGGGAAAAATGTGGGGAATTTTTTCGAAATGGAATTCCGTAGCTACCCCCCCCCCCCAATGGATTTTGAAAAATTATCGTGGGGAATTACATATGATGATTTTGCCTGTGCGGAATTTTTTTCCAGCTTCTGCAACAACCCCCCCCCCCCTCCCGTAGAATATTTGTAGAATTTATGCGAGTTCATTAGAATTACTTATTCTGAATCAATCCTCAGGTCGGTATTAATTACTTTTGAGTATTTTGTCACCGGTATTTTTACCAGGTATTTTTTTGTACCTGTACTCATTGTACCCAGTAACGAAAAGTACTCATAGAACCCACCTCTAGTTTGTGCTGTCTTATGAAAACAGCTAAAAAAATTGTACGTACATAAAGACATTCTGTAGTTACTGGCAGTATAGTCTGATTCAAGATAAAAATTGATATTTACGGCTAATATAATCTAAAAAAGCCGTGCAAAAAATATAAGTTTACAATAAAATAGTAATGAAAAATTAAACACATTAATTAAAGTTAATTAATCCAAGCGCTAAATTGGATCGGATAGTATATGTGTCGCTTGGACTCTCATGATGCCACATTAGTGCATTGGACCCGTGCGAAGCCGGGCGGGTCGCTAGTAATTAATAAATATATATCAAACCAAACTACATAGAGTAAACCAAACTAATATGTTCGTTATTACCTCGTATGGGTTAAAGGGAAACAAAAAAAAGAAAATTTTATATGAATTTGTACAGTGTAATGATAATTCAGTGCTTGCGTAATGGGTGATGATGACTGACCTTGTTCAGTTGGTAGCTGCGGAATAGCAGCGGTCTTCACGAAGCTCCGGTGGGAATTCATCGCTCCCAAAATTAGCATCATCAGCACCACGAACCGTGCCATGACGACTGGTTAAACTGTAAACAATAATAATGTATTCAAATTATGGTTTCAAATGTATTTTTTATGCGCTTTAAATGAGTTTGTTATATTATAACATTGAATAAGAAGATAATACTAACAAATCTAAACGAACGATGAAAGAAGACATCTAGGAATTGAACCTCTTTTCTTACCGGGACAGCGTCTTAACTATTCGACCATTGTGACCTAATTACACGTAATATTTCCATATTTATTTTTGTATACAAAGTGCTGTCTTAGAAAAGATAATGAAAAATATATTATTTTTCAGTAATGAAAATGCGAAGGATTGTTATTATTATAAGACCTGTTTTCCGAAAATTATCACCCTATATAATATCTCTGTTACAATTTATTATACTTATCTCTATAAGGTCACACTCTGAATTTTAATATATAATATACACATACATTTTTTTATATTATTTAAAATAAATCATTTTTATATTAAATATTATTAATTCCACGAAATGTGATAAAATATTTTTTATTTATTTTTTTAACATTTTAGTTCAGTTTTAGTTTAATTTTCTCCCACCCTAGTTAAATATAACATAATTATAACATTCACGGATGAGGGTATGTATGAAAATGAGGATCAACTGGAAGAGGAATCAACTCTCCGGGGGATCAACTATCTGGGAGATCAACTGTCCGGGGAAAGAAATGTCGGGGTATCAATTGCTGTCGGGGATCAAACATCAGGAAATCGTATCCAGGTATATTTTTCAGGACGTTTTCCTTTCACATCTCCTTCCCTTCCTCACATCTTAAAGCTCTACAAAACCCTTCAACTTGAAGATGAGATAGTACTACTAAAATTTCGAAACTCTTGTGCACAATATTTTTGTGAAATTATACCGTTTTGTTGGTTTTATCATTTATTCAAATATGTAAATTTGATTTAAAAAATATATGAACCTTATTTTGTTTTCAGTTTTCAGCTTTCAGGGATTTCACGAGTAATGTAAATTATCTATTCAAATTGTTGGAAAAATGAAAAACAGTTTATTTTTCTATCATGCTGATGACATATCCCTTGAAAATAAATTTTTAGGGGTAGCGAATTTAGTTGAACCTTCATAATCTTATGATGGATTGGACACATTTCTCCCACTACCCAATTTTACCTAAATACATACCGTTTCGGATTTGAAAGTCGTAATAATATGATACGAAATTGTGTATCTAATAGTGGTTATGTTATTCAGATTACATCCGTGATGTTTTATCATTCGCTGGGGATTCGTGGGGTTGTATTTCGGCGAATAAAATTAATGATAAATTGGTCAAACAAAATAAATGTCGATTTTATTTTATTTTAAAACAAGCTGATTAGAGTAAATTTCGAGGGTTATCTCTAAATAATACTTTTAAGGAAGTTCATTTTCATGACCACTATACAAGAGATATACCTATATATTTCTACATTATAGGATGCGATGATGTCAAATGAACCTAAAAGATGTTTTTTAAATACGTTTTTCTTTTTCGTCCTATGTTGAATTTCGGTTTATTAGTGTGTTATTGTAGGTTCCACACAAGGTTCATCATCACGGTAGTTTCTGGTAGAATAATAGAAATAGAAGCGGTAAATTTAAATATATGTTAATTTTAGTTTTAATAATTATAAAATAAATGTAATCTCAATTAATTTTTTTTCTTGGAAATTTTTTTGATAGATACAGGTACATATATAATTATAGAAAACATAAGGCAGTAAAAAAAATCCCACAAAAGCGAAGCCTGTGCGTGGGCATTATAAGGTATGTATTCAAAACAGTGGTGGTTACATTATCTATGGTTAAAATGAAAAAAGAAATATGAATAAATAAAAAAATAAAAAAAATTTTAAATAAAGACCAACATTCCCGGGATACAAATAACCTGACAATATTTGAAAATCTCCTACTACTACCACAGTAAGCTGAAAATTTTGCTTGTGTTGTGATGGAGGACTAAGCCAGCCGAGAAATTGAACATACTACGCCTGGGTGGGACCCAAACGCGATGTCAACTCGGCCACCGACCGGTCTCAGTACATATAGTTAGTTTAATATGATTTTACTGGAGTTTTTGCGTATTTAATAAAAAACAGTTTCAAAGAAGTTAACTTCTTTTTTTAAATGTAGATGGTAACATATCATATATAGGTAAAGTATATTCCTAGTATAAATTTATCGCATATTCGTAGTAGTAGTATATTCCTAGTATAAATTTATCGCACATACTTTTTTACCCAGATTTTGACATTTATTTTATACGAGTTTAGGTTTTGGCACATCTTGATGGAACTTGGCAAGCAATTCAACGATTTTGGGCCAGTATAGTTAAAACCTACATTATATTTTTTATTATTTTTTTGAGGAAGAGCATTAACAGTTGTGATACAGTAAAGATGATATGTTGGTAGGTACCTATTCGAACATTAACAGTTGTGGTACAGTAAAGTTGATATGTTGGTAGGTACCTATTCGAACGGATGTTAGTGTGGTAATAAGATTAGACGAGTTAGTAAATAATCCAAACTTTTAATGAGGAACTTCGTATCATTATTGTCGCAGAAAGTCCAAGCCTAGAAATTAGCCAAAAAAAGTTAAACGAGGGCTGGGCTGACGGACCCGGAGGAATTCCGATTTGTTCCCTGTGGGACTGAAATATCCTGTATAATTAGTATTTATATATTATTGTAAACGTAAAGTATCAAATACGAAATATTCTCTATTTAACAAACTTAAAAATGCTTCCCATTTACGCCATAGCAACATACGTATAAATAAAATAAATTTGTTTTATAATCTATAATGTTTTACTGGATAGAATATATTCATATTCCTTTTGCTTCCATAAAACGCAGAGGCTAAATGTACTGTATCGAACATGATAAATGATTTTATTCCATTTAATATCAATTGCGGCTAAAGTTGCACACCTGCAAGTTTGATGACCCCTTTTTCCAAATTATAATATTTACCAGTTGAAAAATGCATCAATTTGTTACCAGGCAGCAAAACGACTGTGTCGAACATGAAACAGTTCGATAACCCTATTTTAGATAAAGTTAGTTATTTTTAAAGCTCACTATTATAGAGTATTTTTTTCTTACACATCGTTTTTATTTATACTTTCATTAGTTGTGAAGATAATATAATGCGTTTTCTATATTTTATAGGCGCCCAAAAACTGTTCTCAATAGTTGCAGAGTAAATTAATCACAGTATGGCGAAATTCTACTTTCCAACAAAACAAGCACTTTAATTAATATATATCTACAGTTAGTTACTATTAAACTAGTTTACCGAGACTAGACGTTTTAAAAAACATTTTTTTTAAATGACCCCATTAAATATTGAATTAGTTTAAGTGCTAATCAGATAATAGTTTTTTCGATACACTTGTTAAAGCATATAATAATGTTAACTCTAAATGAAGGAGTTTCTATCTATCTTTGTGTATTTGATTTGTGTAAAAATCTCTCGTTTTATTCCGAGACTAATGAAATATTGCACATTTTAAAAACTCTGGGTAAAACCCGGGCAACGCCTGAGACTTCAGTTAAGTATATAATAAAAATAATGGCATACATGGTATTCTTACTTTAACATTGTTTATTTATATTTATGGAGTAAACATCTTGTAGCGTAGGAATATAGTATATTAGATAAGATTTGATGTTTATACAAATCTACAGTTTTTTTCCGATATTGATAAAATTTTGCACACTTGACCTTCTAAACAAGAAAAAGGTCAGTGACTATGTGAAGTTTCCAAAAACTATCCTCATCCCCCTTTTCCTATCCCTTTAAAGAAGAATTCTGATACTTCTTAAACAAATTTTGACGTTCTAAATAAGATGAAATTTACTGTCTACATCTGATTTCGAAAAACTTTGCGTAAAGCCCGGTCAACGGTGGGGACTAGTAAGTTCAGCTAGTAAGAATATAAATAAGATCAGTTCGCCCGACAACATAGTGAACTTTTTTAGTGGCTTTAAATGAACACTTGAGTATTCCGAAATATGAACACATAAGTTAGTTTTTATAAAATTCTTGTTTACAATTCCAATATATATTTGATTATTCTTTCGATGTGGTTAAGAAGTACAGAGTTCGAACGCCGGTTAAACTTATTTATTTATTTACACATATACGGCACAACACGTGCCATTAACATAATTGACATACTTATAATAGTACAACAACATGAAGAATAACAGTATAAATGTTAGTAAAATTTAAGAAAATAGGTAAAAAGTAAGGTAATAAGTAGTGTATAAAAACTATAATGTATAAAAGTAAATTGTAAAGTGAATAGTTTAAAATATAAAGTATTAAAGTACAAACCATAATTTATTAGGAAAAAGTAAAAATAAAAATAAAAATTTAAAGATTGAAATAAAACAATAAAATGTACCAATAAGATACCTATCTCAAGGTATCGACAATGATTTAAATATAAAAAGTAATAAATCCTGGATTATGTTAACCGATATGATAAATTTTACAAGTACTTATGATTTCTAGTGCATTAATTGTTTTAGAAGTACTGGTAGGCATATTATGTTTACATGATGTATTTACGTGGTACTAGCAAACAAATTTAGTTTAACGCATCTTTTGTATGAAGACAGATTACCGGCAGCGTGATCAATATTAGCATATTCATTGCCTAAAATATACAAGCGATTTATGGTTGAGTTTTGTTCTGCGTTCGTCATAGTATTGTCACAGTGGAAAGGTGTTTTGAGTCGAGTCGGTCTACTAGGTAAATGGTAATTTATTAATGAGACCAATTCAGGGGAGTCAAACCAGTTATTGTTTATTTTAAATAAAAAAATAAGATCATTGAGTATTCTTCTATCTTTTAACGATAAGAGTCTCATTTTTTGTAATAAAGATTCATAGTTATTCATACAACAATACTAAGTGTCACAGTCAACACGTAAATTTTTGCTCCACACAAATTAATAATTATATTAAAATTAAGAGCTTAAAGTAGTGTTTTTCACCCACGAGTACTTTACCATAATCAAAAATTAACATTGTGTACCAACAGTTGCAGCTGCCTAACCGGTAATTCTTTATTATTAATTAAAATTTCAACTGTCACTGGATTCCATTAGACACACACATACAAAGCCGATTAGAAGGAAGAATACTAATACAATCAAAGTTTCGAAGAGTACAAGTGAAACGCCCACCCATTTCTCGCCATAGACAACGCATGAACAGGGTTGTCACTGCATCTTATATAAATTATTAATATACAAAATCCAATTGCAAGATGAGTACCACTGATGCACTATCATATATCAACAAGGCTAAGGAGGAAATTAGTGCTTTATATAGTAATATTACTGATCCGGCACTTAAACTAACTAAAGATCAGATGACTAAATTACTCAACAAACTTTCCAACCTCTCTGGCACCATGCTGGATGTTGGTGTCAAAGTTGGAATCCTCGAGGGACAGGTTAAGTCATATGAACACATGGTCTCCTCAAAATTGATAGAATCAACCTCACAACATGAATCTTCATATTTACCAAATTTAACAATGTGCGAAGCTGCTGACGAGCTCGAGGAGAGGAAAAAACGTTGGAAACACATTATTATTTTCAATTTTCCTGAAAGCTTGGCCTGCTCTCAAATTGACAAAATTACAGATGACACGACAAAAATATCAAATACACTAATGGCCATAAACTCAACCATCACCAAGGCCAACATCACAACCTTTCGTCTGGGGATAAAAAAAACGGACAAACCCAGACCTCTAAAAGTGATGCTTGACAATCCCACCCAAGCCATTGATATTTTGCGAGAAAAAAATAGCATAACAGAGTACCCTGGCATTAAAATTTATTCCGACCAAACTCCAGCCCAAAGAAACTATCTCGCCAATTTACGATTAACCCTAGACCAAAGAACCCGAGACGGTGAAATAGGTCTCACAATCAAATATAAGAACAATAAACCTGTTATTGTAAATACAAAAAACTCCCCACGAAACTAACATTTTACTACCAAAATGTTAGAGGTTTGCGTACCAAGCTCAACACCCTAAGGTGTAATATTCCAACGATAAATAACGATGTGTACTGCCTAACAGAAACCTGGCTTCATGAAAATATATCTTCCCCTGAATTAGGCTTCACCAACTACGATGTTTACCGGCTGGATCGTGAAAATATTATTGGCGGCGGGGTTTTAATATCGATCAGAAAGATGTTCCATTCAAAACTATTAAAACTAAAAAATAAAAACATTGAACAAATAGCTATATTAGTGAAACTCAAAGCAACAAAAATAATAATTGTGTGTATGTATATCCCCCCCCAAGTTAGTGCTGATGTGTATTGTAAACATTGTGATGAAATTGAATCTTTGAAATTGAAATATCCTGATGCAAAATTAATAATTTTTGGGGATTTTAATCTCCCAAATGTAAACTGGGTACAACCCACCGAGTCTTCAAATCCCATTTCTGCTAAAGCCCAATTAATCATTGATATCATCAACTTTCTCAACCTTAAACAATTAAATCATGTTAAAAATATAAATGACAGAATTCTTGACCTTGTCATATCAAACATAAATAATAGTAATGTCAGCGAATCGCGTGAATCAATAGTATCCATTGACTCTCATCATCCCCCTTTACAAGCGACCATTTATTTGGCACCCATTGAACTCCTTAGTCCCCAACCTCCCGTTCACGAACTAAACTACAAGAAAGCCGATTATAATCAAGTGCGGTTATATCTTTCTTCGCTCAATTGGTCCCGCATTTTTATGTCTACAAACGTAGAAGAAGCAACAAATGTGTTCAACTCAAACCTTTATGATACTATTGAAAATTGCATACCAACTTCTATTGTAAAACGTAACGACTGTTACCCAAAATGGGTTAGTACTGAACTAAAAAAACTCATTCAATGTAAAAAAATTGCCCACATTAACTTTAAATCCGATAACTCCACTGACTGCTATAAAATTTTTTCTGTTTTACGAAATAAATGTAAAAGTCTATCTAAAAAATGCTATTCAGATTATATTACAGATGTAGAGCAGACTATCAAGTCAAATCCAAAACATTTTTGGAATTATGTGAATTCTCTTAAAGACAACAACGGCTGTCCTCGATCAATGTATTCAGGGCGAAAACATGCTGACAGTGATCAAGAAATAGTTGACCTCTTTGCTGATCATTTCTCAAGTGTTTATGAACAGAAAAATGATAATGTAACTATACCTGAATTTAAATACACCAATGTAACTGACATATCAACATGCCACATTTCTCTGGATGATGTTAATACAAAGATCAGATCTCTAGATTGTAAGAAGGGGTCAGGTTCTGACAAAATTCCACCGGTATTCATAAAGGAATGCGCTCAGTTTATAGCAGCTCCACTTCAACACATATTCAATCTGTCACTTCAAACTGGAATATATCCTGATCCTTGGAAACTTTATCACTTGACACCTGTATTTAAATCAGGTGATAAAAATTGTGTTTTAAATTATAGACCAATTTGCATACTGTCTACCACCCCGAAAATGTTTGAAAGTATTGTCTTAGATAAAATTGCTGTTAAGTTTAGGCATATTATTACTCCAGAACAGCATGGTTTTGTGACCGGTCGGTCTACCACAACCAATCTTCTATTGTATGAACACTATATCTGTGAAGCTTTCACGTCTCGTGCACAAGTAGATTCAATATATACTGACTTTTCAAAAGCCTTTGATAAAGTAAATATTAATATCCTTCTCGCGAAACTGCAAGCCCTTGGTATACATGGATCATTCCTAAAATGGTTGAATAGTTACCTCTGTAACCGCGGACTGATGGTAAAATTAAATAATAAAGTCTCATATAAATTTAAAGTAACATCTGGAGTTCCTCAAGGCTCTCATCTGGGCCCACTTCTCTTCGTATTGTTTATAAATGATTTATCTTTATGTTTCGAAAATGTCAAATTCATTCTATTTGCAGATGACCTAAAGCTTTTTAAGATTATAAAATGTTTAAATGATGCACTTATCCTTCAGCATAATATAGATAGACTTGCTAGCTGGTGTGAAATAAACAAATTATTCCTAAACGTAAAAAAGTGTTTCCACATGTGTTTTTACTGTTCACGGACTCCAATAACCATATCGTATTCAATTAACAATAATGAAATTGCATTAGTACCATTTATCAAAGACCTTGGTGTTATTTTTGACAGAAAACTTACCTTTGATCGTCACTGTGAAACAATTTCCAATAAGGCCATGCAAATTCTAGGTTTTGTAATGCGTAACACAAGGACTTTTCAAAACATTGAGTCAATTAAATTACTCTACTGCTCTCTTGTGAGATCGCACCTAGAATATGCATCTCCTGTATGGTCTCCGATTTATACCTGTAACTTACACCGCTTGGAGAAAGTACAAAGAAAATTTCTTCGATACGTTCAATTCAAATTGAGACAGCCTGTAATTGATATCTGCTATAATACATTAATGTCTGGTCTAAATCTACCACTTCTTTCTACCCGGCGAACTATTAATGACATTCTTATACTTTTTAAATTACTGAACAATCTCATAGACTGCCCTCAAATGTTAAGTGTTATAAATTTTCGTGTCCCTGTTAAATCAACTCGACTCCACCATCTTTTCCACAGTGACAATCATAGCACTAACTATTTGTATCATTCACCGTTGGCGCGTTTTCACCGCACTGCCAACACGTATACAGACCTTTTTGATATTTTCAAAACCTCACCGTCTTGCATCAAGGCAAAAATACTTGGTTATGAATGTAATTGATATGTTTGTGAAATTTTAAATGTCTGTTTGTACTGCATCATACTGACTGTTGTGTTCTTCTTTATGTGTAACATATATATGGTGTTCTATACATATACATTCCACATATATACATATATGTGAAATGTATATGTATAGCATCAATAAAAACTGCTTGTGGATGTATTATTTTAATGAAAAATGCTATTTCTAATTGTCAAGTCTCTGAGAGCCCTGAACTGTGTACTTATAATCCAATGTTTCACATTACTGTAAAAGCCTTTTATGGCGTTTAATAAATAAATAAATAAATAGTTTATGTCAACCGCGGGAATACCTAATTTGAAATTAATTGATCTGAGAAATTTGCGTTGGATTCTTTCAATGGAGTTTGCATGGCTTTTGTAGAAAGGGTTCAATATGGGGGAATTGTATTCTAAATGACTCCTAACCAGAGTTGTATATAGTATTTTAAATGTTTGGATATTTTTAAAATCTTTACAAATTCTTACAATGAAGCCCAGAATTTTCATTGCTTTACCAGTTATTATATCAATGTGATTGGTAAATAGTAGTTTAGAGTCGAAGGTTATTCCAAGGTCCCTTATTACAGGTACTGACAATAAACTGTGATTGTTAAAAGAGTAACTATATTTGATAGGGTTTTTAATTCTAAAGAAACTAATGATTTGACATTTTTTTATGTTAAGTGTAAGTTTGTTAATGGTACACCATTCTACGAATTTTATAAAATTGGATTGGAGGGACAAGCAGTCGTATATATTTTTTATGATTTTATATAAGGAGCATCTTCCTCACATTAATATGTATAGGTCAGGGACGTTGCTTTCTCCCTCTAGTCATTTGTAATTACCCTTTGGAAAGTTAGGATAGGAGAAAATCTCACCCCATGGGTAAAGTGTTTACATGGGACTTCTACAACAAGTATGTTATGCGGTAGATAATGGCCTAATTGAAACGGCGTCTAAGGGTACCTAACCAGTCTACATCATCTGAACACATCTCAAGGATTCATTGAGTGGTATTAATATTCTCACCCCCAAAGTCCTTGCTTGTATTAAGAGCCTAATGAAGCGCTGCTCTATCCGCGGAAGGGTTGCAAGGTTAAAATACAAGTAAATCAATCACTTCACCAGGGTAATTGTACCACCATTTCAAGCGTGTTGGAACAAAATACCTTTGATTGTAATTAAAAGATAGATTTCTTGAGTTGTACATTTTTTCATGGTTTTTTTATTTTGCTACTAAACTAGACTTGTAACTGGACTGAACTAGACTAACACAGTAACTGGTTAGAAATATATATGAATAATATTTTCTCTTACGCGACATCTAAATAGCTCTTTTGTAGGTAAAGCAACAATTTTACATGCTCAAGCACAAATAAAATCCGTTTTACCGTTTCCTCCTTCATATCGAATCTGGTAGTGATTCTTGTGTAAAGCTTGTAAATAATAATAATTTATTCCAGAATTTATCCAGGTGTAGTGCAATGCAATATATTCTATATTTTGAAATAACAAAATGAAACCAGACAAATAGTAAGAAAAAAATAACAATATATAGATAGGCACTTAAAATTAAGTAATATAACATCTGAAAGAAGGCTTCCTTTAAGAAGATACGATTAAAGTGAATCTGATAATAAACAAAAGCACGAGACAGAAGAGAGTCACCAGATTATGGGAAGTACCAGATGGCGTGAAAAAGTAGCATACAAAAAGGAAAACATTGAACTAAAGAAATGTTAAACTGCTATCGATCTACGTCAGTTGAGCTGGCTAGAGCACGCGTCCAAGTCAATAAAATAACTAATTAAACTGTTTTTCGCAGGTTTTCATCGTATAAATTCAACCCCACTAATAAAAGCTATAAAAAGGGGAGAATGCCTCAACAAATTCTGCAATGGAAGGGAGCAATGCCAAGTTTAAATAATTTTTGGCACACTCCGAGAAAAATCTTTAAAAGCATATCATTATTGATATACAAATAGAAGTTTGTAAGAGCGAGCATTAATTTACAGAAGCATCTATGATTTACCTTAAGTAAAAGAGTTGCCGTATGGAAAATCTAATAAAATTTTTGAGACAAGAGTTTTTGAAAGTATCTTCGTAAAGAATTAGCTTTTAGTCATCTATATTTGCTTGAATCACAGCAAAATAGTGGAAAACGTCAAATAAGCGAGTAACGGAATCCTATTCGGAATGTTTTCAAAAACATTGTCCTAGACCGTAAACTAGATGGATTTCTTTCCCGCGTAAATTTTTGAATAGTCTCACTACATTTAAGTTAGACCACCTAATTTCTTAACCAGATCTAAAATACATAGTTTTTTAACCAAATTCATGTATGGAAGTTTTCTTCCGATGTCAAATACTTCTCGGGTGTCGAAAATGGCTTCTACTCCTTTATTACTCCCAGCGTAAAGTAGGGTCTAAAATAAAAATGGGCGATTAGTATTTAAGCACAGGATTCGAGATGACAGAGATAAGCTTTGGTCTTGCCGTGCGCATTACGTTGTAACGTCTCATTCTGTTTCATTCATCGTTTATGAGGAAGAGGCAGAGATTACAATGGATCTATCAGCGGTACGTTTTTAAATGTGTACATTCCATGTACCTTAAATGAACTTTACAGAAACTGGAGAGGCTTCCATTAATGGCCAATGAAGATTGTTATTGAGTTCCGTAACTGCGCACTTAGCCTATTATGATTCCATGGGAGCCGTTGATAATAGGTACTATAAGAGAGAAATATTCTAAGTTAATATTTAATAATAGAAGAAATATGTCAACAGTAAACGCTTCCAGCTGTGTACTAACAACAGTATTGTCAAATTTGAAAGCACAACCTACAGGTGCATAACATTGTCGGAGCGTTAATTTTGGCACTTTCTCACTCGAAGCTAGCTGAAACATTGTTCACTCTTATATCAGTTTTGGAGTATTGGGCTCTAGAGGGCCTCTAGATTATTATATCAGGAATTTTGATTATACTACAGCTTGAAGACCATTCATTAATAAATAATTAATCAGGTTAAAAACAGAAGGGCAGAGCTATGTAGCTTTTAGTACATGTTTTATTAGTAGGTAGTAGGAAATAATATCTACATACAGTACCTAGTTTTGTTTTTGCTCTATTATGCACGGAGAAAAATTAGTATAGCTGATTTATTAAAATCCTGTTAAAAAGGTGAAAGCAGACCATTTCCCAATAAACTATTAGTAATTTCACTAAATATATCGGAACACGTGTTCATGCAGCTGCGTTTATCCTGTTATTATATAATGACGAAATACGAAAATATTATAAACACACTCGTGTTTTACTGATAGTTTACTAGGCGATCAGTCAATTCATTCGTTAAAGACCTGCAGTCCCGTTTTTAACAAGAATACGAATAAAGTGAAGATATTTTTAATAAATTAACAATATTGTTTATCAGTAAGTTTTCTCCGTGTGCTGTTTTGAATCTATGATGTGTTCTAATATTTCAAACTTGACAGTTTTTCACACAAATTTGAACCTTTTTTTAATTCACTCGACATCAATGAATTTATGATACTTATTTTATACTACCTTTGTTCTTTATTTCACAAAACCTAGTTTAATTCAAGTGTCTTTGAACCAAGAATTTATACGGTAATTTAACGCTTTTTTTAAAACAGCCCTCTTGGGGTGCTTTGTCGTTGTAAAAAATGACAACGTTTTATTACTTCTATTTTTAAACACACATTTTACCGCCAAGAAGCATATTCAATCCACCCCCAAAGCTGCTGTAGTCATACCCCCAGTACCTTATCGAAACGATGGTTCCTTGGCCCCTTTCTTGCAATGTATTTGTCTTTCATCTTAAGGGGGTCAATCTAGACCTTAGGTTCAATAAATAGATAAAATGAAAGCGAATTTTCACTTAATCATATTTTAATGGGCATATTTCAAAATAATTTGAATAATTTGAGTGGCATTCAAATTTGGAAGTGATGGAACGTTCAATGGCGGGAAGGCAATTCTAGATAAGACGGCTGGCCCCGTAATTTGGGGGAAATGGGTGATGAAATTGAATTAATGCTCACACCTGATGATAATATAATATTCAATTTCTAAAAATTTGTGTCAACTTGCACAATTTAAATATCAAAGTTTCACGATGACACAACTTTTAATAAATTTCGAATACATTATCACGACGTCGGAACACTTGTTCGAACACGTTAATTCATTCGATTAAGACCTGCGATCCTATTTTTGACTGAATCACCAAAATTTGAACAGATTCCTAATAAATTAGCAATACGATAATAATTTTATAGCAATAATAATTTTTCTCCTTGTGTCGTCTTTTGTTTTTAGAAAACATTCAAAACAAAAAGCTCAAATGAACTTTTTGACCAATCAGACAGGCAGCAGATACCTTGAAATAGTGAAGTCCTCGAAAGCTACAAATTCAAACTTTCTCGGAAGATGAAAGCCAAAATAATTTATAAACCAGCTCCTTTCCTAGGGGACAACGTATCCTTGTTATGTATTAACAAATCATAGGTCTTCACCACTCCAGTATAAACGGTAGTATGTCTGAATACAAACAGTCTACTGTGTGTAGATAGAAATATGCCAACATATATAGATAAATCTACGTCCAAAATATTAACCCTGAAATTTTTGAATACATAAAATCCGACAAATGTCGGATTTTATATATGCCCAACACAAAATGACCCAAAATACCTTTCCTTCTATGAAAAGTTATCCTACCGCATATTGGACGAAAACAAGTTGAACCAAAGTGACTTCCATTGAACCAATTGATCGAATGGAAATAACGTAACATTTAAATGACAATAAATCAAATAATATTATATTTAAAAGCGAAATAAACTGACCAGATATAACAACACGGATAAATAAAGAAGTCTAGTTTTACGGTTACGTAAAATAATAAATCACATTTATCTTACGGCAGAGTTATGTGGGTCATTACGTTGCGGGGGCTTTCAGAATTTTTAATAAGGGTTAGAAAGTTGATTATGTCTTACACGTGGCGATGTAATCAAGACTTACCTCCAGTATTATTGTCTGAAAACAGCAAGGTGATTCCACAATATTATGGTGCAATATTATCACGAGTATACTTCAATAATAATGGCCCTGGGTTAGATACTTGCTCCAATATACCTAAAATAGTTGGATATTGTCTAAAACCTCTATAAAGAAAAACTTGTCACGTAACAAATCGGACACGTTCAAAACTCCCGCGAATTAATAAGCGGTGAGTTGTTACCATTGTCACTGTGCGCGCGCACCTGCCTCGCGCACGGCCAAGTTGGTAAAACTGCTCCACGCCACACTCGCCGGCATTCAAATCACCAACGGCCCCACACTCACAATCTAGCTTTGGCCCTGCCTACATGTCTGTTCTGCTAACAACGAGGACGCCGTGTTCGCGCGCCTAAATTAACGGCCGCTTTGTACAAGTATTTTCAAAGCCTGTACCTAATCGCTGTGCCTACTCACCATGGAGAAATGTACGCGTAATAGCGCGTACAGTACGGAAGATAACCCTCCTTTTGTGGTTCATCATGTACGCGAAACCTACTACAAATGCATGTAAGCGGACTAACTATCTTTACCTTTTATGTGCCTTTTGTGACTTGATCTATGCCTACACCCACGCTTGCCAGCCAGAACCTAAATTATCAAGAGAGATTGTTCCTAACGAAACGCTAGGGATATTTAGGATGTAAATGACCCATCTCATTTGTGTACCTGTTTGTAATTGTGCTTTGTGAATATACCATCATACCCCATTAATGCGTTTCCTTTGACGAATTCGAAGTGGTTTGTTTGTTAATCAGTTCCCCGTGTAAAAGCAGAAGCTGACCTGACCCCTGATGATCATGACCTCACCTTCTACCACCTGAGCTAACGGCGATATGTACTAAGGCACCCTTTTTGCAATGGACCTCTCACAGGGAAATTGCGCCCTTTTACAAACTACAATACATATTTTAAGCATTTTTTTATTATTGTGTGCTGTAATGCCTATATCAACTCTTTTTATTTTTTACATTTTATGTCAAGTTTGTAAAAACGTTTTGAGCGATCGCTTGCCATTATGTGTCAAATTTATGGAACCTAAAAATAAGGGATAAACGGTGAAATCTAGGTGAATTCATTGTCTTT
Organism: Hesperophylax consimilis; assembly: GCF_061612785.1. Classification (NCBI taxonomy): domain Eukaryota; kingdom Metazoa; phylum Arthropoda; class Insecta; order Trichoptera; family Limnephilidae; genus Hesperophylax; species Hesperophylax consimilis. Next base: position 17,608,866 of record NC_142841.1, on the reverse strand, counting down.
AAACCGTAGTAAGCAGTTTTATACGTCTCCATATTAATATTTTTTGGAATGGTATAACTAAAATAGTATGGTAAACGTAAATATATGACATTAATCGCTTGAGTGGTAGGTTACATTTCTTACCCCTCCATAAACTTTGGAATAAAATCAAGAAGTTTGTTTATTTATCACGGTGTAAGAAAATTATACGCGGAGAAAAATGAGTACGGCTTTTTATCAAAATACTATTAAAAATGTGACTGTCTTACCATTTCCTAATAAAATATTAGTCATTTATAAGATATCTGAACACGTGTTCACGCAGGTGGCCTTGACCAAAAAAATATAATGTATGAGATGCGAAAAAATTATAATTTTTTAGAACACGTGTCCTTATTTCCTCATTACATATTCGTGCTTTACAACTATTTCGTTATAAAATTTATCAATTCGTTAGTAAGGATATGGGACTTCAGTCCCGTTTTTAACAGGAAAACAAATAATTTTACCAGATTTTAAGTATGTCAGTTTTTCAGATCAGCTAGTTTTCTCCGTGTATGGAATACGTGCCTTGAGAATTAATGGTGAACTGTAATCTTGTCGTTAAAAACAAATTAACTTGCCACAAATAACCTAAGAGCTGACTCAAAGTCAAATGCATTTATCATTACACTATGGAGTTGTTTGTGTCGATGTTTTTACAACGAGTTGACGCGTTCCACGTGGCTCGTAAATCAATGGTGACCTTCAATCTTTCCGTCTACAAACATCTCCGGGACAGCAACGTCGGGAGTGCAAATTCATTTACAAAACGAGTCCCGAAGTCAACAATCTCTTTAAATGAAAATGCAACAAAGTATATTCCCACATTATCGGGAGGAGTTAAAAGCTACAGTATATAATATGTTTCCACAAACAATGTGTGTCGGTAATGTAGGTAACTACTTACCTAACGAGGCGGAAATAATTTTCTTTGTGTTTCCACTCTTCCGCCCCCGCAAGAAATAGTTAGTATACTCGAAACAAAGGGGATAAACAAACTACCCATGTTTAATATTCGAATGTCTCCTCACAACGCTTTGTCTAAGGCAAACGTAGTTTTCAAGGAGTTGCTGAAGGACTTTTATTCGGAACCTTTTTTTCATTCGTGTTCTAAGACGGCAAAATAAAACCGATTCCAAATTTACAAAAATAATGCCCGCTATATTCTCATTTGTAGAGCAGAAATTCTGTTTTTTAAACCACATAAAATCTCAAACTGTGTGCTCTGGTGTCGTGAAAATATTCAGTAAGAGAAAAAGTTATTCGTATCTCAACTAAATAAAATATGGTGATATATTAGACCGGTCTGTGGCCGAGTTGACATCGCGCTTGGGTCCCACTCGGGCGTAGTGTGTTCAATTCCTCTGCTGGCTAAGTCCTCCATCACAACACAAGCAACATTTTCAGCTTACTGTGGTGGTAGTAGGAGATTTTCAAATATTGTCAGGTTATTAGTAACCCGGGAATGTTTGTCTTTCTTTTAAAAAAAAATATATATATATATATGTATATATATATATATATATTTATATATATATATATATATATTTATATAAATATAGTACAGTAGCTCTTTTTATAATTATGTAGATATATCTAATACCTATTCTGTTTTATTGTTAAACAAGCTGATTAGCTGGGGGTTATCCTTTGGAGATAGACATATACCATCGCTGACTTTATTTTATACTATTTAATAAAAAAATCTATAATAATTTGTCTCTATTTCCCTAAAATAAATAAAAACTTTTATTTATGTATCTTTTTTGCTATCTCTAATAAAATATTAGTTTCCCGAATATTTTAGAACAGGAATATTTAATAAGAAACAACCATTTTTATTCTTAAAACACTATCGATTAAGAGATACAGTTCACCAAACGTATGTTCTTTATAATGAGTAGCAGGACTTTCAGCAGTTGAAAAAAGTTGTTAAAAGTACGTGTAATATTCGTAAAATTACAGAAAATTAAAAAATATATATTTTTCTCGTCTAGCCAGTGATTATTATAATACTTCCCTTTTACCCACACTCACTCTGAATATAAAGGGTTTTAATAAAATATAATAATACAAGAAACCTTTATTCCCTACATTTACATTAATTTAACATTTTTGTAATACGTACCCCCTACCCTTCATAAAATTCTTTATACACCATTGAGAACACAAGAACACTCTAGAACAATTATTCAGTAAATGTAATAATAAAACTCAGCATTTTTTTGTTACTTGTCCGAAAAATTATTTTACCACGCGCAATACGTTTTTAATTGTTCCGGTTTGCTCACAAAATGGCGTTCGAAAAGTAATTTTCACCTCATATTCACAGTTGTTTTTTTTTGACAAGTGTTCCTAATATCAAATAATTTCGAGCGAAAACGAATACCGGATTGGTTAAAATATTTCTGTATTACATTTCCGAATTGATGTTGTGAGAAATTCCTCGCATAAAACTTTACAACAAACTTTAGTCGTCACAGTAATGTATTTTAAAAACGAGATAACTTTTAAAATTGGGGTGTTTTTAATTTTGTCACATTTTGGTTGACTTTTCATCAGTTGAAACTGTTATTTATAAAAGAGGATAAAATTGTAACCAAATAAAAAATAATAATTGAAAACATTACTTAGATAGTATTCAAATTAATATTTTCCAACTTCTGATTGGTTTCATAGTTTCTATCTCCGCTTTTTGCAGATTAATCAAATAAAGTAAATTTTGTTTTTTTCTCCGTCTATTATGTATAAGAGAGTACCTTTTTAAAACCGATGCGGCGTGTTATAAAACAAAACTTTGTAATATAGATAGTGAGGCTTATCTGGATTTCTATAAGATAGCATAAAAATTTAGTTAGACTCCTGGTAAAGAAAAAGTTCTAATCTAAATCTCCATCAAAATCACGCCTGTTTCGTGACGTTGATTTTTAGCAGAATACACACACTTTTGCGAGACTATTAACTTACTAATAGGATACGAAGAGAAAAATTAGAATACACAAATTGACGGGCACCTTGAGAATTTATGAAAAATAAAAATATTACCACTTCCATTGAACCAGAAACTGATACAATAGTTTCTTCTAACTTCCCAATTGTTTTATGGAATTCTCTTTTCTTTTTATGAGGTCGTCTATAACGGAATTTAATGTTTTTTACACAAAAGTAACATAATAATTAGAGTTGGTGAGGACAGAACCTTTTTTTAATTTTTTTGTGGAAAGTACAAGATAGGACCGAAAATATAAGCCTACAAAAGTTTTTTTGCGGCACGCAGAAAAAAGTGTTTTCAGAAAAAAGCATCAACGGCGGTAAGCATTGACAATCAAACTAAAAATTATACTGCGAGTGACTTCACGGGACACTATTACATACATATTCATTTTTACAAATATTCACTTAGCTCATAAAACTTGATATAATGCATTTTTTATTAAAAAAAAATTAGGAAACTTCAATAAGTAGAATGCTTCACTGCTCCCTGAATGTTTTTCACACTCAAGAATGTAGAACAAATTATATTGCATCTTGCCTTATTTGAAAGTTTAACGTATTTGGAAGCTCAACAAAATTTCTGATTGTAAAATAAGTGTCGGGAGCGAAAAATAGTTGCGACGTCTTAGAATTTCAAAATTGATGATACCAAACCACTATTCTTCGGTTTTTGCAGATTCAGTTCACCTAAAAGGATAGATATACAATAAAATTCCATTTCAATCGACATGGCCTCGAGAAAGCAAATGATTGAACACCCAAGCTTTTAACCGCATTTTATTTAATGACAGTAAATCACAATGATAAAGATGGAACACCTTAACAAAAATAATAAGGTACTGTTTTTTAGTACAACTAGCACAAACCAGTGAAAAACCACGTGATATTGATTTAGGAGTTATTTACAAAAAAAATAAAATCCTAAAATGTACCTTTTGAAAGTCAGTAAACTTCTCAAAAAAAATAAATCTACATTCAAATATAGAATTACCGACGTTATCGCTTGTCTGATATTTGTTTACGTTAAGTCCACACAGGAGGCCCCGAGGAAAATAATTTCTCTCAGGGCCTTTGTCATCTTTGGAAACGCTGTACGGTGGTTTTTTCTAAGAGAAGGAAGGTAAGGAAGATCCGGGAAGGAAAAGGGTATGAGGGGTGAGTAGGAATCAGGGGGTCAGTGTTTCCAGGAGTGACGGACGTACTAATCCATCCCTCCCACTACGGTGCAAGGGATGCGTTGAGAGAGTCCTGGAGAGGTATAAAGATCTCTCACAACCAGTCTCTCCAGAGACAGTAGGTGGGCTGACGCATCCGCCGCCAAGACCTAGACAATCCTCACCACATGAACTCGGGCACCCCTGCTAAATTACCAAACGTAGCGAACTACTTGGGGTGACCTACGGCAAAGGTGTTGGTTATCCACAAATGGTTTCCCGGGGCGGCGGTACCCATACCCGCCTCCCAAATTGTAAATTGATATGATTTATACATATTAGTTTCAAATTTGAAAATTAAAAGTTCATTTAACTTGAATATTTGTATTATTTCGCAGGAATACTAAACGGCATCTGTTTTTTTTCCGTCATATAATCCGGGCCTTTTCAAGACCCGCATTATTAAATCCCTTCCTATAGCTCGGCTCACACGCTACCCAACCTGGTTGTGACATAGCTCCACTGCCTTTACACTGTACAGACAGGGGCGCTCTTGTGAGGTGTCACATAGAACATTAAAAATAAAATTATTCCACGTATGCATCTACAACCGAAATGTATGTTTATTTTAAAATGAATTAATTTGAATATACTTGTACTTTAACCGCTTACGTCTGATTTTGGCTAAGATTGTCACGACTTATCACCCGAGGCAGGCTTCCGTGAGCGGTTAATCTCTTTAACTTCCATAAGACATCAAAAGTTAGTACCTTTCCTCACCCAAAATATTTAACAGTCGCAGTTATCAGATATCCGAGTAATGAAATTGGGTTTAACTGTTAGTGAGTAGTTTTATGAGAACGTTAAATATATCGCATTTTTATAGCTTCATGTTTCAATAATGCATTCCATATCGAATGCTACGTTCTGAAAAATAGGCTTTTATTAAATGTTTATTGAAGTAGGTACTACACTGATCACGGTGCCCTATGCGATGGCTGTCGTTAGCGACTATATACAATATAAATAAGTAACACTTATTTCTATTTCACTACAAGTGTCTAGTCTTTATGTTTACAAGGAACTCAATTTCAAAATAACCGTGCCTATAATGCCAAAACATCTAAATATGGCATCGATTTTACTTTTGGTTCCCTATCTGACAGCACGCTGACTGTCTTCTGTCGATCCAGGAAGGGGGGGAGCGAGACCAGAGAGGGGGGTAGTGTCAGAATTTATTAAGGAGATGGGGTAAACCTGACACCCACGCATCCTAAACACCCCTACAGGGGATTCGTTAAGGTGAAACAGATGTGACAATTCCCATACAATCTATTTTTCAGCCACATTTGAAAACTACAGATAATATTTTATTTATTTTAGTACCGAAAAATAATACTCGTAATGAGTTTATCGCGAACGAAAATTTCACTGTTCTATCACTTATAATAACCAAGTAATTAAATTAACAAAAGTAATTATTTTATGCGGGCACCGCCAGCCGAAATGTCCGAATCCGTGTTAGAAGGAGACAAACATATGTGCGAGCCATATGTTTCACGTGCACGCTATTAGCCCATTCCTACGGTGTTAAAGTGGTCAGTAAATTTGTAGTAAAAATGTCAATTTGCGCGGCTTGATTTGTTATTCTGATAGAATGTTCGTTTTGCTTTTTTACGAATGTTCCAGTATTACTCGTCGCAAGGAACATTTGCGGTTTTGGCACGCAGTAAAAAAGGCAAAATTAACTGTATAATAATTATAGTGAGAGCGGTTGTAATTATTTAGAACTTTCTTAAATCTGTAACTATCACTAGCTAGACGCCCGCCAATTCACATTCTCTCATTCATTCATTCAAAGCGGCCGCTACACAAAATAAATGGCAAATAAAGGATGAAAGTAGATTAAATGCTGTTGAAATGAGATCCCTGAGGCGTATAATAATAATAATAATAATAATTGGATAATTTGTAAAGCGCCGTTTTTGTGAAAAATCACCTCAAGGGCGTATGTGTGGTAAAACCATGTTTGATCGTGTGAGGAATGTGGAGATCCGCAAAGAGGGCAAGGCTGATGTAAGCGTAATGAGTAAGATTAAGAAAGGGACGCTTAGATGGTTTGGGCATGTAGAGCGAATGAGCGAAGATAGGAGTGTAAGGAGGATATATGATGCAAATGTGAATGGTAGCAGAAGTCGGGGACGCCCGAGGAAGACATGGCACGATCAAGTGAATCAGATACTCGAGTCGGGCCATGTCAAGAGTCAGAATAATAGAAGAGTATGTATGAGACGATGTATGAATGTGAATGAGGCAAGGAGTGTGTGCCAAGACCGAGCTGTTTGGCGGTCCGTCCTCTCTGCCTACCCCTGCGGGGAAACGGCGTGATGGTTATTTTTTTTATTTTTATTTTTTTATAGTGAATACCTCACAAGAGTCCCAACTGCTCCCGTCTGGAGCCAGTGAGACTATGGCATCCCCAATTGGGGGATGTTGTGAGGCTGAAGGTAAGTGGGGAAGGGAAAGAGGAAGGTGGGGAAGTACCTGGCTATTCAGATCTAGTCACTAAACACGGCTTAAGCCATTTGGAGCAACGTTTCAATTCTGAATGGTGGTCTTACACCAGGGCGATACTGGTAGTATCTTCCACTCTGGAACGTGCCGCAAATATACTATATATTATTTTAATTAATTAATTAATTGTGAAATAACACAAATCAATCAAATAAAATTTATTTGCGCACGCCGGGTTCGAACCCGCGACCTTCGGAATGGCAGTCCAATGCGTTACCACTGGACTATGCCGGCCGTCAAGTTTATTCAAGGTTAGTTAGTTAGTTAGTTATCTTTATGGTCCCTTTCAATTGGGTCCCAAATAACCGCCTCGGATTGGAGTGTTTCTAGGAACAAAAAAATTAGGTCCTGTGACCACAGTGTAGAAGCCATATTTTATTACGTATAGTCACTATGACTCTGCGCACGCACAACCACCAAACACGACGTCTCGAAGCGAACTGAAGTGAACCGAGTAGTGTGGGCAGACACTTCGTGTTCGAACTTCGAGTCCTTTGACTCGGGCGCATTTACCGACAACAATCGGAAGTCGGGCGAAGCGAAGCGAAGATGACCGAAGCGAAGCGAAGTTCGTGCCCACACTATCGCATTCGGTCAACTTCGATCAACTTCGCGAGTAGTGTAGCTGGGCTACAACAGTCATTGTCTGCCGCGGTTTGAAGTGACTTTTTTCGATTTTGTACAGCATTGTTATTCCATAAAAATGAGGCGTGCCCTTTATAAGAATCATCAGTATTCCGGGAAAAGAGTGAGGGATGAAACGTCAGCACGGCGAATCGGAATACAGGTAAGTATTATGAAATTATTTCAAAATATTTTATTATTTTTTAAATATTTTCTCGGTACCTACCTAACTAACTAACCATCACGCTTGTTATTTTATGACCCATGTCGCTCGTTTGGTATAGGGTGATTCATATTTAATGTTGCTCAAAAAATATACTCCTTTAATGCCTTTATATTATATCTTTTAGTTCCCACAAACACTGGCGCGGAAATAAAGAAAACAAGTGTTCGAATGACGAGACCCCTAAAATTAATTTTTGTGGAGAAATCCAGGACTGCTTCTCTGTGAGAAAGATGATGAATTAATTGGACAAAGTAGACCAATTCAAGCTATCGGACAAAATATTAAAACAAACATTGAAAGAAAAAGGATCTTACAAAAAAAAGAAATATGGACAGAATATGTGAAAAGAATAAAAAATAAATAAATAAGTAAATAAAAAATCTTTTACTATCGTCGTTCCCGCCAGGCATCGTGAGTTCAATTCCACAGCTGGCTAATTCCTCCATCACGACCCAGGCAACGCTTTCCGCTTACTGTGATGGCAGTTTTACAACTAGTTTATGGACACCGTGTATAAGATATTTGTACAAAAAGTTTTTTTTTTCAATCACCTTTCTGCCCTATAGAGGATTTACTATTATTAACATGACATGTTTGTCATTTGTGAAAATAAAATATACCCATTTACAAAATACAAAAAGTTTTTTAATGTGAAAAGGCGACTTCATATGCACACTGTAGGCATCGTCTTTGTGGACACTCATATTATTACGACGCACGTGGCGAGCTGATTTCAAAACAATGCCTATATTATTTAGATGCTTGATGTTACGTCGAGAGCCCTTTCTGACTTATGCATATGACAAATTTGTTTCTCCGTCTGGCAATTCTAACCACTTCGTTGGTTTGATGAATGCGCCCCATAGAAATGTAAGAAAATGTGTAACCTTTTGACTTATTCGCGAAATATTTGTGAGCAAGCATCCGCGCGAATACATGGTTACTATGTAGGTATATACCTACATCGCTTGGTATGATTATGTCCATTTAGCAAAAGCGGCCTTTAAAAAAAAGGTCCAGTTAACGCCAGCTCCCGGCACACATACCGTTGTTCCTAGCCGGCTCCTTTTATAAATTATTTAATCTTCCCAGGCATTGATTTAGTTTAGTGAATTGAACAAACCTCTATCTCGTGTCTCTTTCATACTCATGCGAAACATCGTAAATTTTTTGAAATGGAGTCTTTTTCGCAAATGGTTTTGGTTGGGTAAATAAAAATTTCCTGTACCAACGCGCGCGGAGCTGCGTGAAATGTCTTTTGGACGTATTTTTTGCAATGAAATTGTGTATTTTTCAGCCGTTTTCTACGATTATGTAATTATAGGTACCATAAAAATTTATACAGATTAATATTACTTATATACGTTCGCAAACCAATAATTCATCTCAATATTATAAAGCATAACGTGTTAAAAGTGTTTTATTAGACGATATTGAAAATAACACCATCTATCGGCGTAAAGTTTCGAAAAATGTTTTGAGATGGCCCTTAAGATATTCACACCCTTACATAAAATGATATCTCTGAAAAACAAAAACTTTTTCCTCTTCTCTAGTCAATCTTCTGAGATTGTCTAAGTTTCTGTGACTGTGAGTTTCTCTAAAAAAACTAAAAAAAAAACGGTTAACGGATCGAGATTTTCCATATTGATATTGTTTATAAATAAATTAGTATGTATTGATTGTATGCGTGTAGTAGTATAAATATACCTATGCGAATGTTTTGTGTGCCTTTAAGTGTGTGTATGTTGACTGTGTTATTTTTTATATCTTTGTATTGCAGACACTTGAAATTTTATTATTCTGTATCTATTATCTATATTGTGGCTTCTCGTTATATATGTGTGCATTAGTATTAAAATTGATATTGTGAACATGACCTGCTGACAAACTGCTTTGGCAGCTTATCGGATACTAAAATATATTATTCCAAAAATAACGTATCGCCTACATACTCGTATCATTATAACGATGTCAGAAACATGTGTGTTTATAGAAATATCATATCATAAATTTCGTAGAAAAAAGAGAATGAATTTTGAACGAAACCTTGAAATAAATTTTAGTGAACGTATTGAGAGACATATTTAGAAGTTTTTTAGAAGAACACATTTTTGTCCAAATGTATAAATGATACCATGCATATTCAACAGCATAGATTATTGTTTAGTGTATCTTATATTATAGAGAGCTGCTTTCACCAACATCAATATATCAAAATCTTGTATCATCAATTGGCGTAGCGTAAATTGAGCAAGCCAAATTTGTGGGCTTCTGTAATTGCTTTGCTCTTGGTAAACTTTAAACATTTTCTAACAGAAACAAAAACCACTACCTAATGTAGGTTTTACCTTTATATCAACAAGAAACAAGCAGCTTCGAGTATATTCCACATTTTTAAACGGTGAAATTCTTTCACAGTAAACCGACATAAGTATGAACCGCTTCACCCTGTAGTCTATTTCCATCTTTCATTCACAGTGAATAGCATCTCTTCCACGCGCCTCCAGTAGGTACAGCCTTCAGTTCTACCCCACTCCTCTTATAGAACCATCTCGGAGCCTCCTGCCCCAAATGTCCCTCTACCCCCTGGGTGGGGGATTACCGCGCAAGTACTGGCAGTGCCGACACTGTCACCAAGCACCGGGTGGTCCGCATAGCCAGGGCGGGTGCAAGTGCTTTTAACAAAACTTCTCACATACTTTAATATTTTTCATTTTACGTCATAACGACATCTGTATCTCATTTTTCAATCTTAGCTTAGTTATGAACGATGCTTCTAATATCTTTTTTTTTTATGTAATACCGGACAACAGTCCTTCCCAGACCTGTCCAGAAACTGTGGAACTAAACCATTCTGGTGCGCCTGCTCTCAACACATGACTTCCTAGCGAGACAAGCACCCATGTACATCACCCATTTTGTAATTTATTAAATAAATTAATCTTATTTCGTAAATTATATACGGCTGGGAAGTAGGGGATAAATAGTAAACTAGGAATAAAAAAGTGGGTGTGTCAAGCCTACGCAAGACAGAAGTGAAACTTCTAGTTTCAGCTGATGCTTGGCGTGGCGCAGTTCGCTGGTGTCTGAGAGAGAGGAAAGAAGAGAAGAGAGAGAACGTTCGTGAGCGGCTCCCCCACCTCAACAAGGTTTCACTTCAAAAATGCCACAGCCGAGAATCGAACCTCGCTTAACTGATTGAAAGCCAACCACGCTGAGCACCAACTGTAAGCAAAGCCGCATAAATTGATTATATTATGTAGGTTCTGAAAATATGAGAGCTTGTTATGTTTTATAATGTTACCTACATCACACCCAAAATATAATATATTTTTAAAAATAATGTACAATGTACAGAAATAGAATCCCACACAAGATCGCGTAGTGCGCTCTAGCGAACGGATATTTTATCAGAGGGAGATAGTTTTAATTTTTTTTTCTGTAAATTATTACATATTATCAAAATAAATAAATTAATTAAATAAATGTAATACAATTATCATAATATACGGATTAGATAATAATTTTAATCCAACACAATAACGCAAAGCGCGCTCTAGCGGAGTAATGTTTTATCACAGTGAGATAAGTGTTTTTATTATTTTGCAATATTATTTTCTTTTAAAAAATGTTCTGACCTACTAAAAAATAAGATATTGAATGAAAAAGGCGTTAAAAACAAAAAAATAATGTGCGATGGCCGAGAATCGAACTCGGATCAACTGCTTGGAAGGCAACTATGCTGACCATTACACCACCAACGCCAGTTGTCGGGATGAGCTAAGAAGCATTTATATGTTACTTCAAAACTTTGACTAGATCAAATGAACTTTAATCGGTGGTGGGGGTACCCGCATTTTCGTTTCGGTCATGAGTCGGTTTTACTCCGGTCCTCGAAATTGCATGACGCGCGTAAAGAAGTTTCACTTCAAAAACTTTTTTCTTCTTTGCATGGCCTTGTACAACAGTCAACTGGCATTAGACGGCGGAGCTATTTCATTTCCATGTTTATTTATAATAATATCAACGGTATAAATATCCCATACACAATAATTACATGTCACAGTATACAACCATAATCAAACACTAGTAATAATTTAACCAAAAATAACAATTAACTGTGGCATTTAATCTGAAAATGAAGGCAGAAAGTATAAAATTTATACAATACTCTAATATAGTGTGGAACGCTTGAGGCTAAGGCAATAGAGGACAGTCAAATTGATAGTTTTAGTTCATATGAAGTAGGTAATGTAACACAAATATATAACAATAAATTCATATCATTGAATAAATTCCTTTTTGCATAACAGTAAATCGTAGTATTTCTTAATGTATAATATCTTTATTTTTTCTGGCCCATCTAAGTTCTCACGGGCCATATATTATTACCTGTGCACCGGCTCTGGATGAATTTTATTTCCCGACAAAAGAGGAATAATGATTCTAGAATATCATTGTTACACAAGAGATATTTTATTACGTGAATCAACCTATCGCTATAACAGTAACTTCCCTAAGGCATGTCATATGGAATGCAATTAATAAACATTAAATTATTTTCTGATATATCACACTACTCTCGTTTTGTCACGTTTGACCATGGGAAAGGTTTCATTATTTTTCTTGCTTTCATCATTGAGAAATATCATATTACTATGGGGTTTTCTATAGGGTTTCATAATCATATTTGCAATTTTTAAAACCAAGCAAATAAATAGTTTTATATACGTAGGTAGCAGGTTATCGAGTTATAATATATTATATAATTCGAGTTATCAAGTTCTCACAACTTTAATTCAATGATGTTTTGAAATCATAGCTTTCTTATAAAAAATAATATAGGCACATTGTACATTTTTTATTGTAAACGAACAAATATTACTTATTCATTAATAATTATTTTTGTAATCAATAAAGTCAGTTGAATTCAGCAAAGTAAATTGAAAAGTTATGTAAATATAATGGCCATCAAAACGTAAAAATAAGATAAATCGAAATATCGGCTTTCTTTGACAATAATTTGAAATGACATATTCTGATAGTTTTACCGATTTTAAAACTGATTTTAAATACTAGCTGTCACTGCTAAAGCAAAATGAGGAGAATGGGGTTGTCTCTGATTTATTTTATTTTTATGAAGACGTGTTATTTGTAATGAATTAATAACAACAGTTACATTAGTTTTTCGGTATCTCAAAATATTCTAAATCTCTAAATAATATGATACTTTGGGAAATAACGTGAAATTTGGTTTTAGAACGCAATTAAATTCTATGTAAAATTAATTTGCTGTAATAATTCTTCACTTTACACTATTGTAAACACTTTTTATACAAACTTAGACAAATTGTAATCTTGTTTTATTTTATATTCCCATAATTTGTCTCCTTCTAGGTACAATAATATATTTTTTATTCAATCCCATTAAACCGCAATTAAGCAGTTTGTCAACAGGTTGTTCATGTTCAATTACAATATAACATATGTACATAATATCATTACTTATTACAATTCAACTTATACATAATATTTATCACTAACCACTGTCATAATAAATAGTATTACTAATACAGAGTATATCTGCTTTCAGTCATGTTTTCAGCATATATCTGAATCTCTGAGGTAATTCGAAATTTTTTTGATTGCTTGGTAACATGTTAAATATTTTGAGCACGTTGTATTCCAGGGTTCGCTGTCCGTATTTATTGTTATGTTTTGGTATCATTCATTCATTCATTTTTTCTGAACCTAGTGTTATGTTCATTTTCCACTTTCCTCTTATATTCGGAGTCAGATATATGCTGAATCAATATTTTGTGCCATAATAAGGCCTGTACCGGCAAGACAGTCAAGTTTCGATACAATAATGATATGTTTCGCCTCTGTGAAAATATCTGTTTTGGAACTAGTAATTAAATCATGTAATTTTGTACTAATTGTAGGTACTCGTAAATTAGTTTTGCAAGAGTGTCCCCATGTGGTTATTCCATATCGTAAAGTAGATTGTGCAAGTGTATTTATTTACATGTTACTCACTCACAGGCTGCGACTTAGTAGGCTCTCATTATTCTTATTGATATTTATAATATTGTATGTACTTAATGTAAAAATCGGAAAAAATAAAGTTATTAAAAAAATTTAAAAAATCGTATCCCTTCACAATCCTTAAAATCTAATCAAGAGTTTCTTCGTATTCAGAATGTTGGTAAAAAAATCAATTGCTCAGTTGAATAAAAGATTAGGCCGTGAAAACTCAGGATTAAATTGGAAACACTGCTAGTTTTCTTCACTTAACTTTCCCTATATTTAGATTTTCCCTACCCGTTCTATACGTAACGAGTTTATAGAAATCTTGTAGGCAAATTGGATCACCATTCTGAACACGTACTTTACATAGAAATAGGCAGAGCTTTTTAGCGATGCTCCTTTATACGGTAGAGCTTTTACGTTTAAATCTAATATCCATATGGACTCTGCGCGCAGGGGAGAAATTAACAATTTCTGCGAAGATATTTGGTTCACGCAATCCATTCATTTGAATGTTTAACGAAGCAATCATATTTATAAATAAATTGTTTAATGAATCTACAATAAGCATTTGTATTGAGTAAGAGGACTTACTAAGAGACCGCATTTAATTTGTTTATGTTTTTCCTTTAGGGAAATTTCCTTTTGAAATTAATATTGAGAAAAAAATCTGTCCCTGGAAATTTCTCAAAATTCGGGGTAAATCTTTAGAACTCATTTTATATTTCGAAATACGCGAAAGACGTTTGATAAAATATTTTTCTTAAATTTATTATGTGAAGTTATTCTTACGAGAGATAGTTCAATTGGTTCAAAATTCGTCTAAGGTTTCAAACAATTTGGTTCTCTTCGTTTTCACATTCGTCGGATATGAAATAAAGAAATATCAAAGGAAATTACGTTTACTTGTCAAACACGTAAATTTATTCATTGGATCAGATCCCTTTACACGACACATTTTCACTGTTGCAATACGAATTTGTTAAAATGTTCAAAATTGTACGTGAAAATGTAATAAATCATAAGAAAAATATTTATTTGGTACGTCTTTACAATTGAGTATAAATTACATGAGCTTGTTTAAACTTTTTTAATGTTGCAAGATATATATAGAATTATAAAAATAAAAAAAATTTATATAGATTTATATAAAAAATATCAAATCCTCAATCTGGAAGATAAACATAACTGATCATCACGCAACCCTTTTTAACTATGAAACTAAAAATAAAACTAAAAACCTACCTAAATCAAGTACCACAAAAACCACATTAAACTACCAACTATTAGAAAAATCACTCTTAACAAAAAAATGAAATGAAATAATAAACAGAAAGTGCGCTAATCAATGTGCATCATTATTTGAAAAAAAATCAGAACACATTTTAAATACCTCTGAAATTAAAAACATGCATCAAAACTCGAAAACAAAGAAAATTAAAACCGGGATCACTATCGGATTAGTAAAAGCAGTTAAAAATAAACTTTACAAATTAGCTAATCAACAGACTGCCAAAAATCAATTATTTCTTATTATAAAAAATATAAAAACATCTTAACAACTTTAATTCGAAAAACAAACAATAATAAAAAAAATATGGACTACCATAAACGAAATAATAAATAAGAATAGAAAGAACAGTTGTATATCCGAAATTTCAGATGAGAAAAAACGTATAGTGTCCAACTCGACACCAAAAAATGCTGTAATGTTCTAAACAACTATTTTGCAAGTTAGGTTAAAATCTGGCTAACGCCATCAAAACAAGTCGAACAATAATAAAAATAATCCCCACGCTTCTCAACACCAATATAATATTTTCAACAAAATAACAGAAACTGATGTCGAAAAAATTATCGATGATTTAAAGGGGAGTTCCGCTCCCGGTTATGACAACATAGATGTAAACGTATTAAAAACAATGAAACAATATCTAATTTACCCCCTAACTCATATAATAAATACAAGCCTTATAAAAGGTGTATTTCCTGATAATTACAAAAGAAAAATAATAACACCTATTTATAAAGCTGGCTGCCCAAACGACCCACAAAATTACCGCCCTGTATCCCTTTTATCAAATATATTATAAATATTCCAAAAAATTGTAAAAAATCAAATCTGGTGCTTCCTAGAACAACATTACCTTATAAATCCTAAACAGTATGGTTTCAAAAAAAACACCAGCACCCACGATGCTATTGCAAAAAAAAAACAAATTGTATATATACCGCCCTAGACTCAAATGAAAAATGCATTGGAATATTTATTGACCTTAAAAGAGCATTTGATAGTATATTTCATACAAACTTAATAAAAAAATAAAATCAATTAGAACAAATGGAATGTTACTGGATTATGAGCTTTTTGGAAAACAGACCACAACAAGTAAAATTGTTAAATAAACTAAGTGATTCCGAAAGTAATAATTTCTCGATACCACAAGGCACAGTTTTAGGACCACTATTATTCATATTATATGTAAATGATATATTTGAAGTTGCTAAATACGGGGAAATTGTCTCATATGCAGATGACACAGTGCTTCTTCTAAAAGCAAACACATGGTTAGAACTGAACAAAAAGGCTAACACAGACATCAATGAATTGAATGCATGGTTTGACAATAACCTACTAACTTTAAACTCTAAAAAACGCACTACGTACCATTTTTCATAAAAAAACCAAATGCGCCGCATGAGATAAACATTAGGATTCACTCTCCACCAAACACTCAACAACACCCTTGTAACTTACTATGTACCAATATTGAAATCAAAACTTCAACCAAATATCTAGGGATCACTATTGACCAATGCCTAAAATGTATACCACATATAACCAATCTCAAAAACAGAGTACGAAAATTAACCTACATTTTTAGCTGCTTGAGACATATTCTAAATAAAGAACTACTGAGAATGACGTACTTCGCATTCTGTCAATCCATAATCCAATATGGTATAATAGGATGGGGGGCGCCTATAAAACTCACACACAACCTCTTTACATTGCGCAAAAACTAATAATTAAAATAATATTAAAGAAATCATTTTTATATTCATCTGAATTCATATTCAAAGAATTTAAAGTCAGAAAATTAAATACTCTATTCCTGTATCACTCAACCTTACAAGTTTATAAAGAGGTTATCCTAAACAAAACCGTACCATTCAAAAACACATGAAATCTCAGGCAAAAATACATGTTACCAATTCCGATTTATAAAAAAACTTTGGGTCAACAAAACTACAAATACTTAGAAACAAATTTCTTCAATAAATTGTCAGAAAATATAAGATCACTTAATGATAGATTCAAAGAATTCAAAACACAATTACAAAATTTACTAAATTATAATTAAAAAAATAATAATAATAATAAAAAAAATTATAAAAAAAATAATTTAAAAAAATTAAACAAATAATACCTCATCACATACACACAAGCAATTGCTTATTATGGGAGAACATCAAAAAATAAAAATAAATCATGGTATAAAGTGCTTAAATTTTAATTTTAATCGATTTTTATACCTACCTTTACAAATTATTTAATATTTTTTGTATTTATACTTACACCTTTTTAGTTATTTTATACTTTTCATTTCTACCTTTAAATAAATATTTCTACAAAAAAATATATATATGAATGCACCAACATCGAATAAGTTTTTCGATCGAGTTGGAAATATATTCTTTTCTGAATTTTCTTTGGGAAATAAAGCATTTTAAATGAATATTGGTTTGCTAGTGAAGTAACCAAAAATATAAATGTTTGTTACTATTATTTAAAATAATAAATTTGCTTACCAGTAAGTATTAGTTTTCCGAAAAATATTATTAAATACCAAAATGTCTTTCAGGTTTCAGAGTGTATATCACGTCCGTGTTGCGGGGGTATATTGACGTCATACTACCCCAGGTTGTATGTACGTTCGCAGTAGTTATGTACGCGCAGCAGCATGACGAAGTACCCTTGTCACAAATCGCTTAAGTGTAGTTCAGGGGTCAAGTTGACCATTCAGCATTATGAAACTCGGTTAAAATGACGAAGCGTTACTTGATTTTGAGCCTTTCTCAAAAACTACTGTTGGCTGTCGAATACAAAAAATAGTGTAGTTTATATTAACATAGTATAAATTATAATGATTATTTTTGTATCGCAGTATATTGAAAGATACTATAAATATGTCTGTATGAAGACCGCAATTCGGGACGCCCTATGAAGATCAACTGAACCAAGTTCTTAAGTCGGGCCATGTCAAGAGTCAGAGAATAATAGAAAGGTATGTATGAATGTGAATCAAGCAAGGAGTGTGTGCCAAGACCAAGTTAAGTTCTGCCTATCTCCACGAGAAAACGGCGTCAAGGTTGGGTAGTTTGAGGGTAGAGAGAGGGAGCACAATCTCTCAAAATCTCTCAAGTCCATTTCTGAATAATCGGCACGCAATAAAAGGTGTCAAAAAAAACTGGTTCATGCAAAGTAAACTTAGACTATTATATATTAAAAAAAATAATGATTTACGTTGGGACGTGCAAAGGGAAGCGCAACCAAATTCCGATACTTCACATATTATTGGGACACAGTGCAAGAAAAATTGATTAATTCATCAAAAAAAGAAATGTGAAAAACTTTCTTTAATCGTTAAATCTTGACTGAGGTGGGATTTCTCTATACTTAGTCATTATAAATATTACTAACTGAGCGTAGCAAAGTCCTGTTTTAATTCCACCGTATGGTATTTTGTCTGTCTATAAATTTGTATGGGTGTTTTGTTTTCAAAAATCTCCTGGAACTACTTTATTATTCAAGCAAGGCTTATACTTTGACTAAATTAATTTGGACTAGATGGGTAGTTTTTAAATTTAATCATGATTTTTTTTCAAATGCTGAATCGTGGTGTTGATATGGACTTTTTTATTCTCTTTTATCAATATTATGATACCTTTTTGCCCGAAGAAAGTTTTAAAAAAGAATTGAATAATTGTGATTCAGTGACGTTTCTTTGGACAAATTGTATAATACTTTATATGAAATTATAAAAAATGGTTACAAAAAATATAATGTTTTTAATTCAGTAGGTAGGTATTTAAGTACCTACTTACAAATTTTAAGATTTCTGAGGAAATTTTTGTTTTGGTTTGTAGAAAAAAAGAATGACGCGAGGTATACAAACTGTTCACAGAACCACTGGTACGAAAATATATGCGTAAAAGTACCCCAAAAATTATAAACAGCCCATGATAAAATAATTCTTGTTTACAGTGAAATCTGTTTTGATCAAACGATAAATAAAACATTCCCTTAGGCAGTGTTACTTCGTTGTAATCATATTTATGAAATGAGTTGGCGGGTGAATAATTACAATTTGCAATCATCAAAATATAAACATTACAAGGCTTTAGCGTGGGGTGCTTTCTCTCACCTTATCGCTGCATAAATATGTAATAAACGGATGTCTTATTTATAAACGCACTTAACAAGTTAACAATCCGTCATACCCAAGGAGCTTTTACTAATAAATGTATAATTAGATTTTAATATGAATATTTTTATGAAGAAAAATTCAATCCGTTCGTTTCCAAAAATATCTAGACAAAAATAGCTTCCCGCTTTGACAGGAATAGAAACGGTGAATTGTTCACGATTTGACTGTATCAAAGGTTAAAGGCTACTGATAGACGTGACAGTTATTTACCAATTACACCATCGACCGTTTTTATATCATCAGTCAAATTGAATGTTCAAAATTTTTGGTCAAATTGAATGTTCAAAAGTCTCATACCCAATAAAGATTCGGCGCAGTTGTTAGCTTGGTTGATTCCAGTCCCTGAGGAGGAACGTCCGTCAAACTAAAAAAAATAATTGGCTGATCGAATATTGAAAGATGGAATATTGAATGATCGAATATTAAAAGATCGAATATTGAAAGATCGAATATTGAAAGGTCGAATATTGAAAATCAGTGTATTACAATTAGTACTATATTAAAAAAAATATTATTACAGGCTGATATTTTCCATTTTTCGAGTCGGGTCGGACTCATTGCTTCAACAGAGAGCCTCCAGGCGTCCCTGTCCTGCATTGCTTTAGTAGCCTCAGTCCATTATCTCTAGTCTACTCTTTCAAAAAAATTATCAAAAACGCCATCTAACTTAGATACCACTATAATTCTTTTTTTAGTTAATTTTAATTGTGACAGTAATTTTCAATGTTTTAATTTTTCACGGCTCGCCAAAACGCGCCAAATCTATGGTCGGATGTGTCGTCACAACGAGCTTGCTTTTTGGCACGACAGGGTGACTAGTAAGTACTTTGTACAGAGGCGTTGTTCTTAAATTTAACCGCTATTAATTTTAGAACACATTGTAAAATATCCGCATCTCATCACTATTGTTATTGTATTGTACCTATGTGTAAAAATACTACAATAATTTCCGTGTTAGACTCCCGATACACTTTTTTACAAGCGTTATTAATAATAGTTTTTTTTTATATTTAACAGCAATTATAGTGCTTAAAGTCACACAAAAGCAGTAAAAATTTTGTCGAAACTAAAGATGTGACTTGTTTAATATCAAAACAAAACTGACACATAAAATTGTTCACACCTGCATATCCAGAAACAAGAACCCGCGAAGAATGTGACGCCAGAAACCGCCGATTCACTGATTCAGTCAATTGTGTTGTCAATGGAAATGTGTTTTTTTCATTTTCCAAAAACGATTTATTAATTATTTGTATAATTATGTACACTAAAACGTATCTATGTATATAATCATAGATATATATATTAATAATGTAAGAATATGTTATATTAAGGGATAATATTTTTGACTATACTTTCTTTTTACGGAAAATACGTCACGTGGGAGTCGATCGCATTTTGCTAATAGTTAAAGTCACTTTTCAAGCAGAAGTCGATTTTTCTTTTAATTTTCAATCTTTCCTCCCATTCCCATGTTGTACCATTGCCGCTCCGTCAGAGATCTCAATTCAAAAATTGTTATGTTTAATTTAGAATAATTAGAACTCTATTCATTCAGAAGCCTATTTTCAATTAATCGCTATAATTAAAATGTTGGTTCTTGAAATCGTCCAATTAACTGGAAGTTTCGCGTATTTTGGTTTATCTAATTTAATCCCGTAAGAAGAATTAAGACCCTTAGCACCAACTGCCGAAGAGACGCCAACTCAAAATAATTTCCTCTCTCCAATTATGTGATATATTTTCCAAGACGTTAATCGCCTTCAATTTGATGAGGAAATTGTATCAACACATAATTACATTCAAGCATCTAAACATCCCACGGATATACCATTCAATAAAGACCAATTTTACCAGAGATATTATTATTAAAATTTATAATAACAGAAGATTAGATATTTCGGTAATTAAAATGCCTTCATTAACCAACACAAAGCTATAATTACTTACCACCGTATTTAATGAATTGTAACCAATATAACAATCAAACGATTATTAAATAATAATTCCTCTTTACTTATTCGTGCTTTTGTCTTCGATGTTCTAAACAATGATAAATATTGGTTGAATAAATTGAAAAACCAAAAATAATATTCTTTCTAAGCTTTATTTTTTTTATTGTCCTCACACAGTAGGTCTTGAGGAAAAATATTTAAATCGAGGCCTATGTCGACCTTGGGGATGCTGTGTGGGGGGTGTTTTTAATGAAAAGACGAAGAGGAAGCTCTTGTAAGGAAAAATGTATGAGGGGTGGGTAGGAATCTAGGGATCAGCGTGTCCAGGAGTGACAAACGAATATATCGGTGCAAGGCGATGGGTTGAGAAACCAGCCGGAGAGGTCAAAGGGTCTCCCCAAACCAGCCTCTCCCGATCTGGCACCCCACGCAGCTGGTGGGCAGGCGTATCCTGAACACATCTCACTTGATGAACCTGCACTCGTGAGAGGTGTTGGTTATCCAATAATTGGTTCCCGGGGAGGCGGTACCCAAACACGCCTCCCAAATTGAAATTAACACTGGAAATAAATGACATATAAAAATTTGTTTTAGATAATTATAACATTATAATTATTCTAGACCTACTACTTTTACACCGCACATTTTTATTGGCAGCTATCTTTATTTTATTTGGTTCTCATCACTGGTCTATCGGCTTATTATCGGCAATTGTTGAACATCAATTGTTGATAATTCCCTACTTGTTTTCATTTGATTTTTCCTCTCTCTAGAGAAATATCCAAGAACTCAGAGCTATTTTTAGATGTTATGTAAATAATAAATGTAATCAACACATTTTCAGAGTGAATTTCTTTCTGTGATAGTGAATACACTGTATACATTCAGCTATCAAGGGTTTTTTTAGAATCGAGGCTACTCCAGTGTTGATTTTATTATTTAAGCCATCAAAGGCTCCTGGAATCCTTACTTATTCTCACACAGAAATAACACAAATTCAATGATTAAAGCCAAATATATCCCACAAAGTACACACTGTACGTGTATTTCTTTCAAATAATTGGACTTAACCATTTAGTAGCTATAATTGCTTCCATGTCGAAACCAATACAAGTGAAATGCGATATAACAAAAACCGTTCGTTTACATTTATGAAACTGTTATTTTTAAATTCTCTGAAGTGTATTACAATACAAATGAAAAAGTTTATTTTGTTCAAAACCAATTTATTTGATTTATACACTTCGACCGGTTTCGGTTGATCTCAACCTTCATCAGGACAATAAACATATAAAACTTTATTGTCCCAGTGAAGGTTGAGATCAACCGATACCGTTGCTTTCTTTTTTCTTCAAAGTAAATATTTGACAACAATATGTGAGTCAGAAGCCTCGATAATGGACATGATTAAAAAAATATCTTTAGCCATCGTGAGAATTTAAGGGCTTTTAGTCTTTTGTATTTCGCCGGAGGCCTTCATCTGACAGCGGATTGAGAATGGTTGATAAAAGAGTGATAATACAGATATATATGGAACTTAACGCCAATATCTAGTCATATATCTTCTTACACACTTTAACGTTTTCAAAAGAGCATTATATTTCAGATTTTATGATTTTGATATATTCACGGCCAACAGTATTATCGTGATTTATTTTTGAAGTACTATGTTGTGTTGCACTACCTCCTTCTTCAGCCAAAGTTTCGGTATGGTACCAAAGTACGTAACACAATTAATACATAAAACATAATTAGATCTTCATTTGGAAAGTACAAAAATAATGTTAAATAGAAAGACTGGCTTAATATCGCTTCTACTTAGAACTTAGAAGGAAGATCGTGTATTTTAGTAGCATTTCTTTTTTTCATTATTTATATACTTTTGAAGTAATAATCTGATTATGTTTTAGTTTTTGATCCTCGCACAATTAAATGGGGTCCATCTCAAGAAATGCGGATTCGCGCTGAGATGATTCGGAGCGCCTTCATTATGATAAAGAACCAAGACCTAAAAAATGAATATATTTGTGGTTAGTTGTTTGTTTTTCATGTTTTTAATTAAATTGGTCTTATTAAATTCGGGGTTTTGGATTTTATTTTGAAAAACTAAAAAGAAAACTAGTTTTTCAAAATAACGGGATAAAAAAAAACAATTTTATTTCAGATATATTGTTTGTATCCTTCCTAAAATAAAATGCTAATTAAGTTATTTAATTAAGGTATTTTATAAACTTTTATAGTGTCATGTGCAGACTTTTATAAATGAATACAAACCTTCTCTCGTCGTTTTTTCCTGAAAATGCGCAAAGTGAAGTGAGGTACGAGCGACCGCACGTCTAAGTTGTCGCATGCCGTGTGTATGGTACTGACTTGACTTACTAAGTTGACTGAGGTACCTCGATGGCGGAGCCTTATATAGAGCAAATGCTTTCGAGAATAATCCAGCGATCGCGAGTAGATAGGTCGGCGGCTTCGCTATTTTTCTAGCAGCGTACATTCGCCATCTTACCAGTAGGTTCTAATGCGATGCGGGTTGAGCCTTCTGGTAGCTACCGCTACAATGGTAAATACTTTCCAATTATAAATATATTATCCAGAATACGATTAATATAGAGCGATCAATGATTAAATGTCTTATCTCGGGTCACAGTCAAATCAAATGCGGCGTAATCTTGAAAGGATCAAAGGAATTAATTTAAGTTCCGAGGCTTGAGGACTGCCTCTTAGATTTAAGAAATATAATACTGACAGATCTACTACGACTGTACGATATTTTACTATTACGTTCCAATGTGATGTTTATTCGATAACAATCCTTTTATTCTTTGGAAAATATTTTTTTCCCTTTGTAAGAACATCTGTGAAATGAAGACCCTGGAATAACAGAATAGTCGATTGATATCTTTGCCATAAAGCAGAAATCTTTTTTACTAGATTTAAACTTACACTATTTACCTGTTTACACTAGATTTCATATTTCATACAAAGTAATTACACTCAATTGGTCACCATGAAACAGGCAGCCGCCTAGTATGGTGATTCATTATATCTACTTTATGTAAATTTCAAAATAATGTAACATGTATTAAATAAAATAAAATAAAAAAAGATCAACGCAACTATTTCCTGATCTCAATGTCATTTTCTTCATGATACAAGTAAGACAAAATAATGAGACAAGCAACCATATATTTAATTCCATAGATCAATGGTGTTTGTTACATTCAAATCCAAATCTTGATTTGGATGCATATTTTGTTTTTAACATATGTTAGGAAAAAAAAGATACAGATATTATTAAACTTTATTGTTGCTTACAATCTTTTTTTAATTATTGACACTGTATGTTAATACAACTCGAGAATTACCTTGCCGGCAGAACGCACGTATTACGCCGCGCGCCGTTTGTTTTGAATATTTATTCGGGATACTATTACTTTGCCAAAAAATGAGCGATCTAAGTGTATTTATGAATGAGTTTCAAGTGCTCACTAATATAGTAAAAGTGTTGAGCACCAAAGTAGACAGCTTAACAGCTGACGTTAAAGAATTTAAGTCAATACTACTAGTCGGTAGTAAGTCAAATATTAATCAAAGTACCTGCGTAACGAAGCACGGTAACGAGAAGCCGATTCCCGAAATTCAGTGCGACCCACCTCCCCGCGCCCGCGCTGTGCCTCGTGCCATAAGTACTACTACTACTGAAAAAATTGTGACTGCAGCTATTACTAACACTAGTATGGCACCTATTGCGTGTACAACTCTTGCGACGCGCGACGGCCGGCTTGCCCCTGCCCCCCTTCCCGCCGCGCCTCATGCAGCCCGCTCCTGTTTCGCAATGCGAATTACCGCGAGCGAGAGTTACTCGATCGCAGGCAAAGGAATCGAAGGCCAAGCCCGATGTTGCACAGATACCAGATACTGTCAAAGGTACTAAGGCCAAACCTATCCCTTTGCCATCAACATCATCTGTCCAACCACAATTTGAGGTGCAGCAAAAACTGGTACTTCAATCATCACCATCACCATCGGCCGTACCCGCTGACCCATTGGAATCGTCTCCTGCGGCCGAACCCGTCGAACCCGTCTTTCCTGCCACGACTGATAGCTCTAACGATATTACGACTCCCAACATATTACAACCTAAAGGGCTATCTGATCAATGGACAAAAGTTGCACGCAAACGGCGTGTCACCGTACGGGGTAATCAAAAGAGTGAAAAGGAGCCATCAGTATTGAACTTCTTTCACTGTTATCCCTTCCATCCTGATACTTCTTGCGATGATATGTCGCATTACCTAACGTCACTATATGGCGCAGCTTCATATAAGGTCGTAAAACTTAAAACTCGGGGTGAATACTCCTCATTTAAGATTGGCGTGCCTCAGACGGCTGTTGCCGAAGTTTTGAAAGCAAAACACTGGCCGCGCCGCACATTCCTCAAGGAATGGGAAATAAGGCTGACGGCGCCTCGTCTTCCAGCAATTGCGGTCGGCAACATCTCGTCTCCACGTTGACGAGATCTTTCACCGCTGCCTGAAATTTTTTTTATGAAATTCCACCATTGTTGAAATTTCTTTTTTTATGTATAAATACTTTAAAACAATCTTTTGTAAAAAGTTTATATAACCTAATTTCTTATATGCATTAAACCCTAATTTGTAATTGTGTAAGAAATTAATAAATAAATATTATTATTATTATTATTATTATTAACTATCTAAAACAACTAATACATTTATATAAACGTTGTTCAGTTAGCGACGTTCATTTTGATGGTTTTTGTAAAACCTTTCTCCTATATTAAAGTCAGAATTATTTTTAACTTTGTCTTTTTAAGCTCTATGATTAAATTATGTTCATAAATCAACTTCCACGATTACCCGAAGACTTTAATAGAATTAAGTATAAGAATCAGTCATTGGCACATCCGAAAAAGTAGCTTCATCAGATAAACTCAAAGAAAACTGTTCCAGATGACATGAAGCCTGGAACATATGCAATTTACTTAAGATTAAGACTTGTTCAGATTTTTGCGATAAATATGACGTCATGTGTTTTTTTAAGTATTTACTAACTAACCATTTTAATTTTGTTTTTAATTATTGAAGACAATATTAGCGATTCCTAAACGAAAATTTGAAAACAGAAAAATCATAAAAAGATACGGTCACATTTAAGACTCGAACCCAGGACCCTAGCCTTGCCAGGGCACCGCTCTACCAACTGAGCTAATAGGACAAAGCTAATGGGAAAGTTTGATAGAGCAATGTCCTGGGTTCGAGTTCTAGATGCGTCCAAATCTTTTTCTGATTTTTCTGTTTCAAATTTTCGTTTAGGAATCTTTATCCTGCATGCTACACATAATTGTGTTATTTCCACAATTTACTCATTTAAAATAATACAAGGCATATTTGCACAAGTTCCAGAGTGACATATACTCTCAGTAATATCCTGGTGTAAGACCACCATTCTGAATTGAAACGTTGTTTGAAATGAGTTTGGCCGTGTTTGATGACCAGATCTAAATACTTACCCATTACTTCATCCAGTACTTCCCCACCTACCTCTTCCCTATCGCCGCCCCTCCCTACTACCTTCAGCCTCACAACATACCACGATTGGGGATGCCATAGTCTCACTGACTTGAGATGGTTGGGAAATATATTGTGGTCAAAGCTTTTAAAATAGTTTTAATAACATTGTATTACTATTGATAATAATTTAAATCAACAAAAATACTTGACAGAGAGAAGCAACAGCAAGGCTAGTGTTATATACTTTTAATAAATTACCCATCTGGTAACACATCTAATACTCATTTTTTCTTTAATTTTGAAATATTTTGTGTTTGTATGTAGAATTACTTTATGTTTGTGATACTCTTATGTTTGCTTCACTAAAATGTAAATTGTTATCCTCGATATAGGCTTAGTCCTAGTGAGGTTGATTTTTATGTGAAAAAAAAAGTGTTTTATGTATAGGGAGGGGAATAAATAAATAAATATATCTGAAAATCCAGATACTTCCCCACCTTCCTCTTCCTCATCTCATTCCCCTCCCTATTACCTTCAGCCTCACAACATACCCCAATCGAGGATGCCCGTAGTCTCTCTGGGAGCAGTAAAAACAATATCAATTAAATTAGCTACCCTATCAGTTCAGTGTATTTTGAGGAATGCCTGTATATTCGCATACATATTCCAAAAGCTAATCTTCGTGTCAACGCTTTGTTTGTGTCCAGATTTCCATGTTAAGAACAAAGCTTATTAAGACTAAAAGTAGATACATTTTAACTATTTTTAGGGTTTCTTTAGTATGGGGACGGAGGAAAGGTGATCAAATATGACCTTTACTGGCTTTCTCCGCAACTGCAAAGTGATAAAGGGAACTTTGGAAACCTTATCAAGTAGAAATTGACCTGCCGTGTGCCGTCGATTCGTTTCCGATTTGCCATCGCTAAGCTAATTCGTTCTACTTTTGGCCAGAAGTTTTTTTTCTGTACGTATGTTAATAAGTTTGTAATGTATTTTATTATAACAGCGTAGACACGTGATAAATCATGGAATATTATTCCTTAGGAAAATAGTTAAGTGTCTAAATTTTCAATATAGTACTTTATATTCTGATGAAGAAACGTTTGGTTATAAAACATTTTGATAATTTTTTTAGTAAAAATTCTGATTTAAACAAATGTGAATTTGCAATATATTGAATAAAATATTAAGATTACTTCAATTAATAAATTAAATATGTTTGTTGTTCGATATGAATCTTACGTTCAATAACCAGAAGCGGTAGATAAATAAAATCGATTCAAATGTTCGTTTAATTAGTCTTATTTTTTTATGTTAAAAAATATCAACCCGTTTCTAAATAATCCATTTTTAGTTAATTAATGGAAAAATAGTCTGTCAATGTTTAAGCTCACAACTAAATCATATTATAACAAAAAAGAATATGGCTTCATAAAAGGCAAAGTGTCTAAAGTAATCTCGTTTTATTTACCAATTTTATTGTTAATCACTTGTACAACTGCACTCAAGTGGACGCTCTGTATACTAAATTCTCGAAAGCATTCGATAAAATCAATCAAAAATTATTAATAAAGAAACTTTGGTCTATTGTTATACGTGCTATCTTGTATCGTTGAATAACTTCATATACACAGATCACAAGCGGTAGCAATAAAGGGATTTAAATCTGATTTCAAAGAAATCTCTTCAGTCGTTAAAAAAATTAAACAAGTTATCTTTCTATTAATGATTTGGTGAATGTCGTGAAACACTATTAAATAGAATTATTTACCGATGATGTCAAACTGTGCAAGCCCAAAAATTACCTAAATGATTTATCAAATTACAGAATAACTTAAATAGCGTAGCTGTCTATTGTCAGAATACCCAGTTATTTTTAAATGGTTCAAAATGTCACTAGGTCATATTCACAAGAAATTGTTCATGAATATATGTCAAATCAAAATAAAATTGTAACGATCTAGGTGTATCTTCTCGATAGTAAGTTACAGTATAAATGTCATGATTAAATAACAAACAATGCAGCTAGAATGCTTGCTTCACCATCAAACAGCTATACTTTGCGTACGTACGAAGCCATGTCGAGTTTGCACCAAATGTGTGGTTCCATTTTATGCTTTACTTTTTTGAAAAAAATCATTAAATACATTTCTTACAAATCGAACAATCGATTTATTACTATCGAGATGCAACTATATTTTTCAAAATTGATGCATTGAGTGTACGAAGACAATATTCAGACGCGATTTTGCTATATAACAGGGTTAAATAGGGCTTTTTGGTGCGGCCTGCTGATCACAAAATAAAACTACTACAAACATCCAAATGTTGAAAGGATGAAAAGGTTTCCCACCCCTGCTATATAACATCGTAAGCAACATTACTGACTGTCCGGACTTATTCAACTAAATTAAAAGTCACTACACGTCACATACGCTCGTACAATATTTTTAATGAAAAACAATGTAGTACTAATTCAAACCAAAATGCTTTCATTACGAGACTGTGTTCAACATTTAATAAAATTCTCTCTGATGTAAAAATCTTCCAATGAATACAAAAACTATATTAAAAATGTATAAAAAATGTATTCGCTTGTACACCAACTAAACCAATTATGATACGACATACACTTTGGAGTATCTCTTTCTTCTCCTGTTATAATTATATATTTTATCTGTTAATCTTTTAAATATACTGTTTATTCGTTTAATACATAATGTATAAGTATGATGAGGAAAACAATAATTGGTTTCTCAGTTAAGTAAATTGCGAATGTAGACCAACCATATGGTAACTGTTGATTTCCTAAAATAAAATTAAAATATTTAATAAATATTAGCATGTATCATTAAATCTTAGTCTACGCGAAAGCAGCAGCTGTATCGTATTTCGAAGTGAAATTAAAGACGTCTAGATTTTAATTAACAGAGTGATGACGTCTTTCTTCAAAAGATCGATAGTTTGAGCCAATTTTGCGATTGATTGCATACTAGCTTTGCTATCCAACTGAACCTGGAATAGAATTCGGTATAAATAAATATCATGACTTTATTTTCTTATCCAATAATGTATTTTGAATTATGTAATAAACAATATGGTATCTTGTCTTGTTTTTCACAGGAAATTGTAGTTTCAAAGAACCAAAACCATGATGCAATTTGTTTAGCGTACAGTGAGCAACAAACTTCACATGAAACCGGTGTTTACATTTTAAAACGCCAGATCAGAGCTGACTCCCCTGTTTTGAGATGGTGAAAATAAATAATAATACGACATTAATCTAATCATCCCGCTGTAGGTACCTACTATAACAATAATCCATTAACATGACCTTGTGTGCATATTCAATGTATCCTATAAAATTGTGAAGTAATATCACAAAGATGAGAACAACATATTTTTGTTAAAATAATGTTGATTTGAACTAGTTACTACAATTTTCTCAGTAAAACACCCCTTCATGAATAACCCGCTTGACACTGGAAATTGTCAACAAGGGGCGATTATTATTAATATGTACAAGACAAAGGACCATGAGTCTGTGCACTTCCATCGTCCTTGACGTAGAGTTCCGTAAATTAATGTACTGTCACGTTGTGATGGCGTGCACGTGTCCGTTGTTATACAAAGCAATCAATTTTTAATCTCGGCCAACAAATGAATTATAATTTTAAAAAAACAAAGTTGTGCTTTTATTTTAATTTAAAAAGTGTCATTAAAAAGTATCTGCGTCATATCAAGAATTATATCGTGTAACTTTGGTTCATAAACTCGAGAAATTGTTACCAATTCACCTAGGTAAGGGTAAGGGTAAGGGTAAGGGTAAGGGTAAGGGTAAGGGTAAGGGTAAGGGTAAGGGTTTAATTTTTCTCTTGAATTTTTTTGAACGGCCGAGAAGCATATCTTTTTTTTAAGAAGAAAATATTTTCCACAAAAATGTGACACCTCAACAAACATCATGTAAAAGTATATTCTCGTTAGGTATCATGAATATTACGCATAACGGGAATTTAAAAATACTCTAAAGTTCTTCAATTATATTTTACGATACGTTACTTCATTCCGTTAAGCTATTTCGGTGTATGGTACGATTCTGAAAACTAATGAACGTTGATATAAAATATTTATTGACTCCGAAAAGAATGAACGCTACAAGTTTTTTCTAAGCGTCATTATACTAGTCAAAAGTACATTAATCCTTATTTTTTGTTTATTTATATTACGCGTATACGTTCTATATTAGAATTAAAAAGTATATCGTATTTCAGTAAGAGATATCAACTTCTTCAATAATTGGAAATTCGCTGTCTAAGGTCATATAAATTTAAATAACTTTGCATGCGTATACACGAATATTTATTTATTCAAAAGATTCGACCTGTTTCAAAACCAATGGTTTCTTCGTCGGGATAAACGTAAAATGAAAAATTAACAAATTTATCTGTTATTTTCACTATACGTTTATCCTTACGAAGAAATTATTGGTTTTGAAACATGTCAATTCTTTTGATTTGAATTTTAAAAAATTATATATCAAATTTAGATTTGAGAGATATTAAATTTGAACATAAGAAAATAAAATAATAAAAATTATATTACAAAAGTTGGAAATGCAATACACAAAAGGAAATAATTAATACAGTGTTCAGGTTTAAAAATAGGGTTGGAACAAGTGTGATACACAAAATTCATCAAATTGATTAATTAATAAATATTCAGCCTTTTTTAAAACTTTTTTTAAACTTATTTTGATGGTTATACCCGTCAATTTAATATATTAAGCAGAAAATAAAAAGATAATAGTCGCAACTAGGAATTTAAGTCAGGATTTCTTGTCTTACTGGGACATGCGTCTAAACCACTCTACCATTTAAAAGATGAAATTGTTAATTCTGAATTTTAAATATGATATCGACAAATATGACGCTTAATAAATAGGTTCCAATGTCGCCTGTCCCGGTATAACAAGAGATCCTGGGTTCGATTCCTAGTTGTGACCAATATCTTTTTATTTTTCTGCGTCGTGTTCTATTTTATGTTTCGTTTAGATTTATTCATTCTTCTTCTTCAATGATATAATTAATAATAAATTAAATATGCAAATGTCACCAAGTATTTGTTTCCCAAAGTGTTTTTAAAGAGGAACATAGTTGATAGTTACGCCATTATGCGTTATACATACATAGTTGCACACCTATGTACATACATGCGACCAGTGTACTGAGATAATATTGTTGTTCCTAGTCCTACTTTATTCTATACCCGCACCTTTTCCCTGCATATTGTTCAGTCAGTCTGTTACAATAACCCGCACCGCATCGTTCACTATAAACCGCATCCGCGTGAGATTTTATCATATATATCTTATCGCTATCTATATTCGTAAAAGCTTTTGGCAATGTTATTAAACTAATGATGTAACATTGTATACCTTTTACTAGTTTCCAATTACGAAATAGTTAAAATGACGCGTGCTTCAATTAACTCTTTTATTTACCCTAGCACATGTTGATCCTGTGGTCGCTTCGACGGTTCTAGAAAGATATTTTTTTATTAAAAGTTTTCTGAATATTATTACCTGATATAAAGTCGATGTATACTTTATACAATAAAAGTTTTTCTCTGCGGAAAAGTTACTTAAAGGTCAATTTATATGTTGGCAGATACTTTTAGAATACCAATTTTATTTAAAAATAACTATGCAAACTGTAGGGGGAACGCAAAATTTCCATGGGAAAAGTGGAAAATTAGATGGAGAATCTGTAATATCGTTTCAAACAACTTTCTGATCTTTGGTTCTGCCCAAATGACACCCGCACAACGCACTGAGCCACCCCCAACTAGCGAAAGGCCAAAATAATTTTCCTTGTCGCCGCGCAGAAAATTAAAGTCCGAAAGCAAGGTAACGGTTTAGAGTCAGTGTATTGTGGGACTTTTCTGCGCAGCGGCCTCGAGCGGCACGTGGAAGTAAGTGTACGTGTGGCAGAGCCTATTATCTGTGAACTGTATGCCAATACTTTATCAAAAGAGAAACTGACAAGCTGGTCCAACTTGTGTTGGTCTCATCTGTTTACTCTCCATTAGTTCCAGAATCTCTATTAATAGTTTATAATAATCCTGTCATACGTCTTGCATAGAGTTTTTTTTGAGACACTTAACAAACGAAAGACGTTTATGATGCCGGAGCACAAAAATTACATAGACGACCATTATTTATTTATTTGTTTTGTTTTGTATTAGAGAAATCAACAGTTTACAGTATTGTTATTTACTCACTATACCCTTACATTATCTATAAAATAATATATATATATAACTACAATAAGAGATACTCAGTAGTATATTTTTATTTTATAAATTTATAAAAATTACAATTTTGGTGATTTTCTCAACTACCCGTTCCATGATAACTCAACACAGTGACAATTCAACACACTTTTAAAAAGTGATATAAAGTCATTAGAAACGATGAAAAAAACATTTTTTTAACCTGACC